>NW_019396185.1:0-25083 GCF_000591075.1 Eurytemora carolleeae
CTTCAAAACCAAAAAATGCACGTAATATACATAATTCTGAGTTTGCATGCAAAAAATCAGCCTCCTACGACAATTCTAAGTTATGTTTAAACACTGTTTAAATTTTCCGGAGAGTAATACGTTTTGTGGCCCCCCCCCTTTAACAAAGTTTGAATTATTACTACTTACTAGACAGTTCTGAATCTGACAATGAGTATCACTTTTATTTTCCTTGTTCATTATTTGATTTTTTTAGGTTCAGAAGCCAGCTAATCAATGGGAATGGTATATCTGCACTGAGGTTAGTCAGAGGATCCAAGCCAGCAACTTTTCAAATCTAGCCGAAGCGTTCATGACAATTCCCAGGTTCGTTAAGTCGATTACACTGAAACTAGGGTGTGTTATAAAATTAAAAATCAAAATATCAAAAATTGCCTAGTTGAAAAGTACAACTAGAAACTGCTATTGATAAAAATAGTTTTAGCTTGTAAAACTTTAATTTCAGAAGTGTATATTTTTAAGAAAACACGAACCCTCTCTTCCCCCCTCCCTCCCCCCCAGGGAAAAATGAAATGGGACATGAAAAAGCAATTTATTTCATACTTTTTGATACTTTCAAACTTTTTCATACTTTTTCGTACTTATTCTACTTTTTCGTACTTTTTCTACTTTTTACCCAAAACAAATATTTGTTTTCTGTGCTATTTTCGGGCGGAAAAATAGTTTTTTTTCAGTAATCCAAGATGGTTATCAAAAGAGCATTTCATAAACAATAATTATATAGAATAATTTAACAGCCGAGTCTTTTTTAACTAAACGTGATGAGTTTAAAGAAACTATCCATTATTTATCTTCTATATGATCAGAGCTGAAAACTCTTGAATTAGAAATTTCTTAATTTCTTGGCATCTGATTGGCTGTTCGGTTTTTACAATCGACACTCTGATTGTTTGCATTTTATATACCTTCAAAGATAATTAACTTAAGATCAAGTTAATCTTAAGATTGATAAAAGAGAAGATCAATCATTGAACTTGATATCCATAATTCTGAAGTTTTCCGCTTAGGTATCATGATCGTGATCAGATTATTCTATTGTAACAGTTTTTTTTATGAACCAGTTGTGAGCCACGAAGAGCCCGGAGATGCCGAACAAAGCAGTGTTACTTGTGATGTAATGTTCGATACGATCCTGTCACTTTTAGGACTGAGTTCTAAATGCTATTTAATTTTTTAGTAATAGTTTGTAATTAATTGATTTAATTAATTAATCCTGATATTATTTAGGAATTACTCTTTCACTAATGGCGGAATATTTGTTTCCTATCATCAGAAGATGGGAAACCTACTGGATCTAATCAACTTCCTCAAGGTATTTTCCAGTTAACATCACCCCCTTTACTCTCCTTATCAGGGGTGTATATTTTCACGAAAAATCATTTTTCTCATTTTTTTGTTAATAATATATTAGCCCAGAAGTTATATATATTTCTGGGGTTTTATTTGCTGGATTGGGAATAATAAATGAATTTTTAGGTAAAAAGTATCTAAAAAGTATCTAAAAAGTATCTAAAAAGTATCTAAAAAGTATTTAAAAGAAGAAAAAAATTGCCTATTGATGTCCGACAGTCCAACTTGTCATTTTTTCCCCCTAAATCACCAAAAATCGTAAATTCAAAAAAATTAACTCAATCATCCCAATGTCAAATTAAAATGGTCGATCCGGGCTTAGATCTAGATATTTAAAAAGAAAGGAAAGGCCGTATAGATATTTTCTAAAAGGGGTTCTAAGACTATATAAGAAGTTAAATTACATGAAACGGTATCTTGTTTTGTAAATGATACTCCATTTCACCAGTACTATCATATTTTTCTAAAAATAATTGGCAATCATTTTTTTATTTTATTTTTCAGATTGAGAACACCCGAAGCATGGAGAATGTAAGCATGTACTTGACTATTGAGATTCTGTATATAGTTGAAGCTCTGCATAGTTTAAAAAAAATGATAAATTATCTTTATCTCTTTTAAGTTGATGATTTATCTATATTTTTCTCTTTAAAAACTTGATGGGGTTTCTCTTCTAAAATGACTTGCGCAATTCGGCAACAGAAACAACGAAGAAAATTATCAGGATCAAACCTTTTTTTTGTCCTAGAAAAACTATAATATCTTTAACAGTATTGATCAGATTAAGATTTTACAAGTAACGTTGTAAATCACGCATGTCGCTCTTCAAATGGGGGTCACATGAAATTACGTTAGAGTCCGAATTTAATGAAGTTGAGCCGTGTCTTAAATCCGCCAAAAACCGGTTTCAAATGAGCGCCGGTTTAAATCTTGAAACATTAAAGACAATTTTAAGTAGAACCAACCATACTTGAGCAAGCGGCTCAAATCCTTTAAATTCGGCCTCTACCCTTTTATAGTCTTGTAAATTGTAGTGGAACATGCAATTTTTGTTATGGGATATCTCCAGAAATAAACTTCAATAATTTAGGACGTTCCTTGTATTAGAGACGGAGCAGACTCAGCTGAACAATTATTCGACGTAAGTTTTATTTAAATAAATCATATTTTTTTCTTTTATTTTGATTATTTTATTATTTGTTCGCTTTATATATTTATATCCTTCTTTGAAAATTTTGGTGATTCTTTTTAATTTATTCAAAATAAATTTAACTAAAGGCGGAACTATTGATTGGGACTAAACTTGATTTCTACTTTGGAAACTTTTTAAGGGAAGGATTTAAGTTTAATTCCGGGGATACACCGGAAATCCACGAAAAGAAAATTAAGGAATTATTTAAATTGGTACAACGTCTTTCTTTAGTTCTCTTCTACCTCTGTACAATTGATTGACTTTGGGAGAGCAATAGATCTAAATATTCTTCCAAAGGGAATAGTTTTCACAGAGGTAAGTTTAATTTTTATTTATTCACTTGTTCGCTTGTTCACTTATCTACACTTTAAACTTGTTCAACTTGTTCAACTTGTTCAACTTGTTCAACTTGTTCAACTTGTTCAACTTGTTCAACTTGTTCAACTTGTTCAACTTGTTCAAACTTGTTCAACTTGTTCAACTTGTTCAACTTGTTCAACTTGTTCAACTTGTTCAACTTGTTCAACTTGTTCAACTTGTTCAACTTGTTCACTTTTTACCTTCACGTTTATTCACATTCATTTTAATTATTAGTTTTATACATTATACAATTTTCTTTTTAAAATTTCTGCGTATTCCTGAAAATCCCAATTCTGTACACGATCAAATATGGTGTGGGACACCCTGTACAGTGTACACTGTAGTGTACAGGAATGTATGTTTTAAAGAATTACACCCCGGGGTAGGAAATTGGACTTATAAAGGCAAGTTCTTATTGATATTTTTCTCCAAAATAAAAAAAACTATTTTCTCCTTAAAATCATTAATTTTTTCTAATTTAGCAAATAAAATCCTTAAGCAAAAATAAAACTTATGGAGAAAATAAATAATTTTCAACAGAGTGTGGGGAAATGATTTTTCGAGAAAATATACACTATTTAACCCTGTATACTAGGAAGTAAAGACGGACGGTATACGGTGTATAGAGATGAGAGAAGGAAGAGAATGGAGGGAACATATTGACTACTACGGTATTGCTGCTACAGCTTACTGTCTCCTGTTTGGAACATATATGGAGGTGGTCAAGGTAAATAGGATTTATTCAACGATTTTGATTTTCAAATCGGGATTATTAATCGTTAAAAAACAGCTACAGCGATTGAGTAAAATTGCAAAATCAAGACTGGCCAATTGTTGAAATATAACATTAAACAATTGATGTTAATTCAACTGACCCAGATTTAAAGTGTTAAAGATATTGTTGTTTTTATATTTTTTGATTATCTTAATTTTATTCTTTTGTCTGTATTGTAAGAAGCCGAAAGTCACTCATAAAGAATCCACAAATGTAAAATATTAATTTTTAGATAGGAAAATAAGATATCCTAACATTTTAGCACGACATGCAACTCTAAAGTGTCAGTTGAAAGTATATCGTGAGTCCCTTTCGAAAGGGAGAAAATTAAAGAGTTAAAACAAATCAAAAAATGTGAGAATATTAAAAACAGGACTGTGTAATATGGAAACATAGCACTGACAATGGGCATGAATCATTGCGACCTGGTTTTAATGAATATGAGAAGTAATTGGTTAGGTATATAGTAAGTTGAACTACTGAACTACTTCTACAGTGCAATCTCGACTACACTCGAGAAGTCATTCATCATTTTTCACCTCTATAGAGAATATGCCAAGTTGGAATGAACAATAATAATATTGACAATCTTTAGACGAAGGATGTCTGGGAGGTTAAAGGAAGTTATAAAAGATTCTTTAAAGCTACCGAACTCTGGAAACAGTTTTTCCATGAGTTCCTCAACATCAAGGACACAAGCAAGGTAAAAATTATTCGTTCCACCCCCCTTCTTTTTAAATCTTAGCTCTTTCTGAAAGCCCTTCGTTCATTTTAAAATGCTTACATTAAAAGTTTCTTTCATTTTCCTGATTTTATTCCAGGATTTAAAGTGCATAAAACGAAGGAGGTAAAAACAAAAAAATTCACCTGGAGGAGGTTTCTTTTTCCTGAGATTAAGTCTTAAAAAAAACTTTATAACTGAATGGGGGAAACAATTTTTTATTAAAAAGATGATAATGGCGTAATTTCATGAAGATGACCCAACAAAAATTTGAAATCTCCATATTTGTACAAAAAAAGGGTTGAAATTGAGTAACGAGTATGTCAGATTTTTGGCATAAATAATAGGAATTTGAGTTAAGAGTTGAGGTAATGGTTCAGTTTCTTAACCTTGAAAGATTTATTTAACCATTTCTCCATCGTAAAAGTCAAGTCAAGTTTGTCATTAATTACTTATCTCTTTGCCTGAATAAACTGCATGAGTGTATATTTTCCTCAAAAAAAAATTCTCCCATTTTAAAATAATAGTTAGGTATGTGTGTTAGTGTTTTATTTGCTTAAAGGGAAGGACTGGCATGGATCATGGAAGTTAACTGTATGGATCAGTTAACTTGTGGAGAAATTTTTTAGGAATCATTTGAGACCTCTGAGACGTGTTTACGGTGCATATTTGTTCAGCAAGAGCGCAAATTCGATCTTTAAATCCTTATAGATTGTTCATTTTTTAGGGATGATTTTGAGAATCGGTTTTTGAAAAATTATTTAATAACATTGAATTATTGAAAAAAAAATCAGTTGAGAAATGTATGTTCCTAGACATCTGATGTCGTCGCCATTTTATAATTTAAAAAAAAATCGATTCTGGCAACGGAACCACCCAAATGGATGATTTTAAACGTCGACTTTGCGCTCAAACTCCCTAATTGAGCATCATTAAAACGTTTATGTCTCAAATGAACCCTAATATTGGAAATTTCTCCACAATACTGCGTTCTCAGTTCAACTACCATTCATTGCCGGTCACTCCCTTTAAACTGGAAAAAGTAAATTATGTTTAGGTGAAGTAAAATATAATGTTGAGTAAAAGTTAAAAAAAAAAAAACTCGCCTTTTCATGTCCAATTTTTCTGTTTTTCCAACCGAGGCGGTTGATTTTGAAAAATATTCAACACTGTAAGTGTAAACTGTGAAATGAATGTTATCAATATTATTGTTTTGTTGCAGGAGAGTTTGCCCGTATTGAGGGAGTGGAGGATAAAGTTTATGGAGATATTCTACAGGGAGAACATGAAGGAAGCCTTAGATCAGGTCAAAGCTATATTTCAGGCCAGATCTTAGAAATTGTGGCAAACTTCTTTGTTGTCCACAACAAAGTTAATTTGGTTTACTGTACAGTACATGTTGTAAACTGTACAGAACATACGCTAACATTATCTTAATGTAACCTCTATAGATCAAAGTACTGAAAAAGAACAGTTTAAATCTTCGTTATTACTAATCTTATGCAAATTTCCAATGTCCGCTTGAATGCTACTTTTTATAAAAATTACTCAATCGTAATTAAACTTTATAAAAATTATAGCAAAGATGCCTATCTAATATTTTTGTAATTTTTAGCTGAATTAAAATCTGTGTTTGTTTTTTTAGTAACGTAAAACTTTCTGTTCATTTAGGATTAAGAACTAAACATATTATCTGAAATAAATAAATAGTGTTTTAACAATGTTGTCTACATCTTTAGATATATATATGCGTTGGTCAAAGAATTTTGACTACTGAGGATCGTCATGAGGCGCGAAACAAGATATAAAGTTTAAAAACTAAAATGGATGAATATATTGTCTATCTTGTTTGTTTGTTTGTATTCAATAAACGTTAAAACTGCTGAACCGATTGGGCCTAAATTTTCATTAAACTTCCACTATTTAAGAACTGTTACATACGTTTTGCTTGTCTGTCTGTTTGTTTGTTTGGGTGTTTGTTTGTTAGTTTGTATCCAATAAACAGCCAAACCATCCTGGACCTAATTTTGTAACTTTAAAGATGGAATGTAGGTTAATACAGATACAGATAGAGAAGCACTACAATGTTCATTAAATGTATTAACTCAATGGGCCCAGGACTAGAAGATGCATTTCAATGGATAAAAATGATCGTTTTACACATTGGAAAGAATAATCCAAGATATGGGTACCAAATGAATGGTGTAAATCTGGAGGTTTCAGACAAAGAGAAAGATGTTGGTGTAATGATACAGGAGGATCTTAAACCTTTTAAACAGTGTACTACTGCTGCAGCCAAGGCTAATAGTATTTTAGGCCAGATGGCCAGATCTTTCTCCTACAGAAATAAAACTGTATGGATTTCATTATACTAATCCTTTATCAGGCCCCACCTTGAATACTGTGTTCAAGTCTGGAATCCCTGGCTAGTAAAAGACAAAGGAACTCTAGAAAGGGTTCAAAAAAGAGCAATAACAATGACCTCAGGACTCTCAGGGTCAACCTATGAAGAGAAGCTGAAAGAGGTTGGTTTGATCTCCCTGGAGAACAGAAGAAAGCGAGGAGATTTTTCTGGAAAATTCTACATGGACATGACCACGTGGACAAAAACAAATGGTTCAGCTCTGCGTATTTACCAGAAGAAGGAAGGGGTATTCAAACCAGGCAGTCAAGTGATCCTTTAAACTTGAAAGTTCCAGCTGTAAAGAATGAAATATATCGAAATTTTTTTGTGTTAATATGTGGAATGAAATTCCACAAGATGTGAAAAATGCAAAGAACCTGAACAGTTCCAAGATGAATGGCCAACATAGACATAAGATCGAGATGTTTTAATTATCACACCAGTGATACAATAACATAAATACACCAATTAAAAAATTAAGACTTAATGGAATGGTTATGGTCCTACAGGATGATCAAAATTTCAAAAATGTGCCTCCAACAATTCGAATTTTACAAAAGGGGATGGAGGAGATGTCCAATTTGATGAGGGGGGGTCCCTGTTTTCATTTTTGGTTCAAATCCTTTAATTTTTTTGGCCGCACGCCTAATAAGTGTTCGAATTTCTTAAATTAAAATTTAATTGAATTTTTATGACTTAATGGTTTAATTAATATCAAACAAAAGCTAGGAACCCAAGGAATGCATTAGCAGCAACGAATCTAGTGTTTGACCCTACCCTCAAATGACCTTAGATAACCTTCAAAATGCAAATGTTTTAACTATGGCTTTATGTATATCAAACAAAAGCTAGGAACCCAGAGAATACAGTAGTAGCAACGAATGTAGTGTTTGACCCTCTAATGACCTCCAAAATGAAAATGTTTTTACTATTGCTTGATGCATATCCAATAAAAGCGAGGACCTTAGGGAATATAGTAGTAGCAAAAAACTTGTTGCTGCTGCTGTATTCCCTGGGTTCGAAGCTTTTGTTGGATATGCATAAAGCCATAGTTGAAACATTTTCATTTTGGAGGTCATTTTAGGTCATAAGAGGTCGTGAGGTTATCAGATGTCATTAGAGAGTCAAACACTAGATTCGTTGCTGCTACTGTATTCTCTGGGTTCCTAGCTTTTGTTTGATACCGTGAATCCCAGACATATGTATACATAGCAAGAGCTTTTTATAATTTAAATGCCGCGGAAAAATGAGTTTAATATCAATATATTAATTAAATTGTATTCATATTTCAGGGCTATTAATTTACCTTTAACTAAAAATTAAAAAAAGTTTCTTCAGAATTATCAAAAAACTTATGACGGTCTATATATTCTTAAATCTGGGATTCACTGTATTCATTAAGCCATAGTTAAAACATTTTCATTTTGGAGGTCAAGGTCGTTTGAGGTCATTAGAGAGTCAAACACTAGATTTGTTGCTGCTACTGTATTCCATGGGTTTCTGGCTTCTGTTTGACATGCATAAAGCCATAGTGATCACATTTTCATTTTGGATGTCATTTTAGGTCATCAGAGGTCGTTTAGAGAGTCATTTGAGGGACAAACACTAGATTCGTTACTACTACTAAATTCCCTGGGTTCCTAATCTTAGTTTGATCTACATAAAGCCATCGTTAAAACATTTTCATTTTGGAGGTCATTTTAGGTCATTAGAGGTCGTTAAAGGTCATTAGAGGGTCAAACACTAGATTCGTTGCTGCTACTGTATTCATTGGGTTCCTATCTTTCGTTTGATATACATAAAGCCATAGTTGAAACATTTTCTATTTGTTAAGGTCTTTAGAGGTCATTAAAATTCAATTTTATTTTAGGAAATTCGAACACTAATTAGGNAATAGGACATCCCCTTTAGTAAAATCCACAAAACTCTTTTATAAAACCGCGAACTTGTTTTGTTTTACATTGTAAACAAAGAGAAAAGGTCAACAATCATAATAAATGATGGATGCGAAGCGCCCTGAAAGCCTAAATTAGTAAACTGTGCAATATCTTAAGACCCCATTGCTTCAGGTCGTATTTTGCATATATCTTCTGTTAGGGTCAAAATTTGGCATAGTGAGAGAAAGCACATGCTCATATACAAATTTAGAAAATGTTTGCACTTCACCTCTTACATAATGCCAAATTTTGATTCTGAAAGAAGATATGGTCAATATGATCACTAGCTTCAGGGATGGGCTTTTATAAATTTTGTTAAGGGGGAGGGAGGTGTTAACTTTATCTTTTGCCATTGTCTTACGAATGTTTAAAAACATTCTTTTGAACATTAATATTTTTAATATAAAACAAGTATGATGACCGTTAACTTGATTTTGTTTGATTTTTTCGTTTGAATTTCACGTTCTTTTTTGTTCCGTTTCTTGAAAAACAGTTGCGTTCGTTTATTTTTAAGAACTAATCCATATTTTCAGAAAATGACAGTTTTTATCAAGGGAAACATACAGCTTCTCAAGGAAAATTAATGCACACATATTATTCAACTACTAAATGTCAATTGCTCTATTCAGCCTCATAACTAAAAGTTTTTGGTCGGGGTTAAGGGGGGGGGGTAATTTATTTCACCTGAAATTTTATTTTAAAATGGGGGGGCAGGTGGTACGTTGCCCCTTCCTCAGTTACGGACCATGGCTTTATATGCATATGCAATATATATTTTTACCGCCTTTTGACCAACATTACTGACCTATGATTCTCTCAACAGAGGGAGGTTAGGTTATCTAAAGTCCCTTGGGACAGTTATCTAAAATAACCACCCGTTCTGCGAAGTTTTCGGGAAAAAATTTGAGCATTTTCATCTCAAAAGATGATAAAATTGTGTACAAATACTTTTTCGGAAAATTAAAATTTTTACTTAACCACGGCACACTTGAATTCGATTCCATTAATGCCTGATCCAATCAGGGTTCAGTCATGTGTTTGGTGTCTATTCTGAACCAATAGAAATTGCATCGCAGTGTCATCTATCTCATTTTCTAATTAGAGGTGAATCCTTATATCGGGGCGAAACAGTAAATGGAACCCATGGTAAAGTGAAATTCTCTAACTTCTCTGTAAAGTAGTTGTAAATAATTAAAACTAATGATTTTAAACATTTTTAATAAATACTTAACAACCTATTTGGTCTAAATATATTTTTATGTGCCCAGCCAGCCTACTTTAAGAATAGTTTCCTGTCTTATCTTAAAAACTATACTTTGCACACTGCACAGCCATAATTTTTCTAAACTGTGTACTGCAGTTGCATACTGCATACTTTTTTTTAAATGATATAAATATATGAGTAAGACTTAGATGAATGGTTGTAAAAATATTTCAAACAAGAAAAGGTAAGCAGGACTATGTGAAATTTAAACGCGAAGAACAGAGATCTTTTCGCATAGTTTATACATTATTTTCTATAGCTGTGACCCCCCCCCCTTTACAAAATAACCTGGTTGCGCCTTTGATCATCAGATGGGCCAAGTAAAGAAAAAAAGGAGTATGGAATAGTTAAACGATCATTACTGAGTCGATTTTACTTTAATAAAGGACAATTATGATTAGGAAAACTAGGAATTTATAGACTTAATGGATTTGGGTCTCTGCCACAAACCTTAATTTTTTAATCTCTTTATCTTTTCAACCTAATTGTGTGTACACCTTTGATATTTCAAACTTAGGTGATTTGATCTAACAGAATTCATAGTTGACAAATCTAACGCTGTAAACTTCTGTTCATTTTAAGTTCTTGACCGACTTTAGGACAGATTGAGAAAGCTGTATACAATACAAACAGTGTTTAAAAAAAGAAATACTAACATTTTATAAATTAGTCCTGAACGTTTTTTTACCATTCCTATTCGCTAATCGCACTAAAAAATTCCTTCAAATAAAATTCTCTGAAAATAAAGTCCTACCATTTTGAGACTTTATTTTTTAGGACTTTTTTTCTGTTTCCAGAATCATTTTATACAAAAAAGTTCTCTACAGTAGAAAATGCATGAAAATAAAAGATGTTTACAATCATGGGAAAAGGACTTGATATTAAAAACACCCATGGGAATATTCAATATGCAGATGTATAGAAGAAAAGTCCGTTTTATGAAAACGTCTGAGACTCATTTTCCCAAGACATAGGACTTTTTTCTTTAGGACTTTAATTCCTGTGATCTTTTTTCCTGAGACTTTATTGGCAGCCCCCATATTATTTTAAGGGAAAAAATTACAGGAATCTAAAACTTTGGACTTTTTTCCAGTGACATTTTGCTCTAGGACTTTAGAAAATTGGGACTTTTTTACGAAAGTTTTTATTTCCAGGTTTTATCTTCCATAAACTTTTTTCCTGTGACTTTCTTACATAGATTTTTTTTTCATCTGAAACTTTTTGAGCTTCTCATTTAAAAGCATATTTCCATATTTAAAAATAATTGTGCTGATTTATTTTGTAGTTTTATTTTGAGCACATACCAACCATTAAATCTTTACCGCAATGGATGAGAAACCCTGATGAATTGAAAAATGTACTGGAAAAGCAGGTACAGGGACTGAAAGATTACAGTGATAACCAGAAACTTAAATAGGAAAACGACGTTATAGCAATACTTTTGCATTTTATGTTATTACAACGCATTACTAGTGACTTAATTACTAGACACTTATTAAGTCACTCATTAAGTAATATGTTTACACTGCACAATTGCTGTGTCTCATGCTTATTAGACTATTTAAGTTATAACTTGTGAACAAAAGTCGTCTTCCTATTTTAGAGTTTTCTTGTTATCACTGTATAGAATGTTGAATTTTAAAAAATGTATGAAAAGCGACGTACAACTCTAGAATATAGATCACGATCTCACACAAAATTCTATTTGCAAATTACTTTTTTAACTGATGCTAGAAACAAACTAAGATTGAAAAACGTGAATATCTTTACATTATTGAACAGAAAAAGGTTTCAAGGATACCGTTGTTAGGCTTGGCAATTTTTGCATGTAAGGTTACTTGAACTTACCCTCAGTCACAGTCTTTTTACATTGCATTGCATTATTAACAGCACTTTACACTTTACATACAGTCGCTGTCGTATATATCAATACAATAAAGACGACATTCGATTGTATTTGCTATTTCTACCTTGATTTTAAACAGCATGGAATATGGATACACATAAACACGTAAACAAAGAGAAGTTTTCAATTAACAGCTTCTCTTTGTTTACATGTACACATGTGATTTGAAACTTAATTAGAAAAGTCGTCTTCATTGTATTGATATATACGCCGACCACTGTAGAAACTTATACAATACATTTTTCGTTATAACCCACACCTAGGTACAACGCTGAGTTGGATAAATTGAAGTCTGGTATGAGAAACATTCATGCAAAAGAAAAGGTAAACTAAATCTTTGAACGAATGTGGAAATTGTAAGTTTGCTTGATTTTTATTTTTATAAAAAATATTCTTTCTTTTTTTTCTATTCTTAAATAAAATCTAAATTAAAGGACTAGAAGGTGCCTGCTTTCTCTTCTTAAGCGTTCCTAATTTTTCCAGGGGGGGGGGGCGTAATCTAAGTTTTCCAGGAATGGGGACGTCCCTCCAATTTTCCAGGGGGGACGTCCCCCCTTCACCTCCCCCCCCCCCCCGTAAGCCGTCTCTTCTTCTTTATTTGCTAACTATCCATAAAAACAATTTTGAATTCAAAGTTCAAATCTGCGACTTATCTTAAATCATAAACAATGATAACTGTATGCTTATTTGTCCCATTATGTATATGATCATTTCATTGTTGTCTACCAGAAATTACTTAAGTGCTTTTGCGCTTTCTTTCTAAAAATAAGTTAAGCTTTTAAAAGTTGATTTCCGGCAATGCCCCCTGATTGGCCTCGAATTTTGATTGTGGAACTCGGAAGAAGAACGGAACTGTTCTTTTTCAGATTTAAGTGGGTCAATTTTTCTGGGGAAAAATATCTGAAATCGTAATTTAAGACCGAGCGCGGGTAAACAGGGGGAATAGATGAGTAGTAGGTACCCTGGGCAACGCTGGGTTCCATTATGAAATCATCATAATTGGAAAATATCTATTATGTGAAAGATCACAATTATGTTTACTATATTAATTGTATTATTATATGGAAAAATTTCTTATCGTTAATTGACTTACAAGTCAATGTTTAAGATGTCTCGTTTAAATTTTATCTTTGTTCTATTTCAACATTTTTGTGTGCGAAAATGACTTAAACACAAAACACTAAAATAAAATCCAAGGTTATCTAAAAACTGTATTTATCATTAAATCTTTATTACTTGTTTGTATATTAATTTTTTGCCGGTATGTTTTAATCTTTTTCTTTTTATGCAAATTTTCTTCAGAAAGCACCTGATCTATTTATATATATTTTTTTCTTATCATTTCGTTCAATTTGTTTATAAAAGTGCAATAAATTCCTTTATCTCCTATGTTCAATGTTTAAGGTTCATCAAATATTTGCTGTTTAAAGAATGTCACATATTCAAATAGAAACAATTAAAATATTATCTAAAAAGATAAATTGCCATAATATTTCTAGGCATTTATTCGGGATACTACAGGGTGTCCCAATAAACATGGGAATTCAGTGACGAATTCGATATCGTCTTTTGTTTAGTATAGTGAGAAAGCTGTAATCCGTAAGATTTGCGTCTGCTATGTTTACAATTAGTTTGTTTATGTTTTGACTGCATACGGTTGTATACTTAGTAAAACAAGAAAATTACAGTACACGAAGTTACGAACAGAGTAAGCTTGTCCGTCTTCACTGATCATCTTGCGGAGACATAAGAGACACATTTTTACAGCCATTTACCGTTTTAATAAAATAAACTCTAGCAGCTAATTCATAACAAAGACGATATCCAATTCGTCACTGAATTCCCATGTTTATTGGGACACCCTGGATTAAAAAATATTTTGTCTTTACTCTTTTTCCAACCGAGATTTTGATAAAATTCAAATTCACTTTTTCATTACATTGTAAAAATAAATATTTTTTATTCTTGGTATGTTTAAATCCACAATCCAAATAATCAAGTTTAGCTTTGAATATCTAATTTTTATTTTCATGAAAAAGGAGAGTTTCAGTTACAAAACGCAGCTTCTGTTCCTGTTTTTAGCTCGGCTGCTTTGCGTAGCCGCAGCGCTCCAGGGAAACCTCAAATTTACCCTTCTATTTAGGTTTGTACTTTTCAGGGGGTAGAGGGCTAAATATTCCCTTGTATACGCCCCTAATGCGAAGATATAATCACGTAATTAATTTTTATCTTAATTTGGACATTAGAGCATATTTCGATGAAAGTATTTTTTGATAAATTTGCTCCATTTTAGAGTTTTTCTTAAAGTTTCCTTCAATCTAAATTTTTTAAAGTGTGAGTAAGTTTGTTTCTTTATTTTTCTCCAGTTTAGATATGGTATAGTTTGCTCCAGTTTAGATATTGTTTAGTTTGTTACAGTTTAGAATTTGTTTTACTTAGCTACAGTTTAGGTATTGTTTAGTTAGCTACAGTTTAGATTTTGTTCAGTTAGCTCAAGTTTAGGTTTTGTTTAGTTAGCTACAGTTTAGNAACCCCCGCCCTCTGTCCCTGCATAATATATAATATTAAACACCAATAAATTATTCAAGATCCTTTGCTGATATACTGTTAAATCTGTTCAATATAGTTGGAATATCTCTGAGTTCAGGTAAAGACGATATTTAAGTGTTCCTCAATTTATATGGCATGTTCTATTTACAATGATACCCTTAAAAGCTTTGATTGGTCAAGAATTCACGACGCTTTCGCAATTTTGCTTCAGAAAAAAAATCATAAAAGTGTCAGAATACAAGTTTTTCAAGTTAGCAAAACGACGATATCTTCCACATTATTGATCAGATTAAGGTTTCAATGTACTACAATTCCCCTCTTAAATTATAGCGAAAGTTCATTAAAAATCACTCTTTTTATGCACAGACATTTCTTAATCAATGTATAAATTTAGCTTGTCTGTCTGGGTGTTTGTTTGTTTCATTGTATCTAATAAACGTCAAAACGGCTGAACCGATCGGGCCCAAATTTTGTGTGGGACCTCACCTGACCCCAAGGGAGGTTTATGAAAGATCAAACTTTTAAAAATGTGATTTGAAAGTTTTTTATTTTTGTAAAATTTTGTATATTCTTGAAAAAATATTATGAAATCCGCAAACTTTTTTGTTTTTGTACTGTACAAAGAGAAGATACTCTGAGATAAAGCCACAATTAAAAGTTGAAATAGAAGATGGGCGCAAAGTGCCTTAAAAATTTTTGTAAAATTTTGAAAATCATTAAAAATAATAATACAGGCGAGTGAAGAACACTTTTACAGTATTTTTGTTGTAAAATTCAAGATAAAAAATAAACTTAGAAAAAAGGATTTTCAATTAAAAGAAAAGCTGATAAAGCATAGTTAATAAAATCCTTTTTAACCAAAAAACCATTCGAATGAATTAAAACTCGTTTACCTAAAATGCAATTTCATTTTTTAAATAGCGAGTCTGGATGTTCTTTCTTTGCCGGTCAACTTGTGGTTTATCATTGGGTTCTTCACAATAGATCAAGCAATATGTTTCTACTGCCACTATTTTACTCCATCAAAGGTAAATAAATACAGCCATGACCAACAAAAAGCAGAAAGCTTTTTAAATTGTTGCAAACTTGCAGTCGATTTTTATAATCAAAGAATTTTGTCTGTAATCCTTGATCCCATGATGATTTGCTATTTACTCATAAAAACTGATTAATCATTTAAATTAAATGTATACTGTGGTTCAGGGAACATTAGTTCCAAAACTAACACTTGGCCCATTTCTAACACTCAGTGTTAGAATGGGAACAAATTGAAAGATTGGGTTTTTGGGATCCCGGCCCATATCCCGGCCTTTATCCAGGGTAAAAGTCGATATAAAAACTATAACCAACGTTTTATTAAACGTGACGAGGACAACAATTAACAATTTTAAACTTTTTTTATTAAATCAAAATTATAACAGGAGTTTCTTTTATATTAAATCTCTTGGCCTAACATATCCTGAATTTGAAACATTGTCGCATTTTCGAGACAAAACCCACTTTCCCGTTTTTGAGTATAATCCGCAATTCAAAATAAAACTAACTTTCATAACTTACAAAATAAATCACTGAAAACACAAATTATCTTATATGGAATAATATATCTTCTAGTAAGAACAATAACTTTTTTTATTAAATCAAAATTATAACAGGAGTTTCTTTTATATTAAATCTCTTGGCCTAACATATCCTGAATTTGAAACATTGTCGCATTTTTGAGACAACACCCACTTTCCCGTTTTTGAGTATAATCCGCAATTCAAAATAAAACTAACTTTCATAACTTACAAAATAAATCACTGAAAACAAAAATTATCTTATAAAGACAAAATTAATTTCTGAATTATTTCTAGAATCTAAGTTGCCATATTTTCTCTGCTAAATTAGGGAATATCGATGATTTTTTTCAAGCATTTTAAACAAACAGTTTCCCGCATTTCTAGTTAAATCTATATTGTAAGAATAAATTATATTAATATTTTTATTTCTCAATGCTATACTGATATTTAAATTAAAAAAGAATAATTTGTTTTTATTTCCTATTTTGATTATATTTTACCTTATCAAAAAATCTTGTGCGTAAATGCTTGAAAATTGACATTGGTATGAATTCCTGTAACTGTCTCAAAACCAGGAAATGTTCCGAAAAAGCGACATGAGCGGAAATCCGGTAATTGTTTCAAAATAAGGATATATTCGAAAATGAAATCAAGAATCATCAAAAACTAATTCTCCCACCCCATATTATTAGTTTAAAATTGACATTTATTTTTTCAATATATAGTTTTAGGAATTTTTATAAATATATGGTGTAATTTTGTTCTACTCGTCTTGGATTTAAAGATACTTTTAAAAAAGATAACTTTGCAGTTTTGCCCCATTTCTAACACTCAGTGCTAGAAATGGGACCAAGTGTTAGTTTTGGAACTAATATCTCCTGTAGTGCACCCCTATAGTCATATATTGAAGAAAAGGAGGAATTTTTTTTCAGACTTTCACTGTAAAACAGACCCTTATCCATGTAGTCTGGGGATTTTTAAACACAAAGGTAAGATTTCTTAAATTTCGACATTTCCTATTTTTTGCGTAAATTTACTTCTTGTGTTCGTCGAGTACAGAGATATGTGTGTTTAAACGTATCAAAACCCGCTTGTATGCGCTATTTTGAGTTCAGACTGTACGTAACTTAACACAGCGTACACTTTCTATTGGGCATTGTCCTATTTGTATTTAGAGTCACTTGAAATGACGCTTGCAGTTCGTTTAACATTTGTTTTCAGACTTACCACGTTATCCTCCTTCTTCACCTGTTCAATTCTGAGTTTAAAATCCCAGTTTGGATTTGGGCGATAGACTCATACTTTGCCATAACCCCTGCCGTATCAAGCATGATATCAAGGTATATAGTTATCGTCGTATTTATCAATACAACGAATTGACGACTTTCGTTTTGAATTTTTCATTCCTACCTTTCAAATAGTGTAGAAACTCATAAACACGGGAAAAAAAGAAGCGTCGAATAACAGTCTCTCTCTTTGTTTACTTGTAAACTAGTTATTAGAGAAATGCTTGTTATAAATCAAAACTCAAACAGAAAAGTCGTCTTCATTGTATTGATATAAACGCCGACCACTGTATTTTACCATTTTATTACTGTAACCGGGAGAAGGGGATGGGAATTTCACCAGAGGGATAATATGGTAAAAATAAATATTAAATACCGAGAACTCATTGTAATAAGAGACAATGGTGAAAAAATTAAATGCTAAAATACCTAAAATGGAAATCTAAAAAACCATTAATTATTAATTTTTTTAGGATGGCCCATCTTCCAAAGGTAAATAAAAAAATTATTTAACAAAAAGTTAAATATTTTGACTTTTGAATTAAAAAAATTAGCTTGTTTGGATGGTTTTATGTTTTACCCTACAAAATCTTTTTAAGTTTCCCTTAACCCTATCCTGATTGGGCTGTTTTTATCTAATATAGATTGGGGGGGAAACCCCCCTGCTCATTAAAAAAAAATTATAGCTCATCTTTAATGGTTATATGTTTATACTATATAGATAGGGTGCAAGGGAGGATTTTTCAAAACTTCAAAAAGTACGTAGGAAAAATGTTTAAAAGTAATTACTTTTATTTTTGACAAATATCAACATGTGACACATCCATTTTTTAAGGACTTTTCAATTAGAAAGCTTAATTAATAAAAAAAAATTTTAACCATTTCTTACTTTTTCAAACAACGACCCGTCATTTGACTGTCCTCCAACAATGAAGTTTAAAAAGTGAAGAAGTTTTAGCATTTTTCTTTTGTTTATATCCCCTTCCCAAATCGTGATATAGGGTTAACATAAAACAAATAATAATTAAATTATTTAAAATCTAATTGGTTTTGACTTAATACAAAAGTAAACAAAATGTTGCATTACACAGATTTTTTAACTTCTATATCATTGCAACCCAATGTCCGAGCCTCTGATCCCTCAGATATTTTTTTGAGTTTGTGGCAAAAACTCAATTCCTTTAAAAAACTTTTATTTACAATTTTTGTATTAGAATTGAATTTCTTCTGAATAAGCATAATATTTTTCTCAGAAAAATTGATTTGATTGCGCTCAAATAGCTTTATTGTAAAAAATCAGGTTTATGAGCATGCGCACAAGCTGCATCACTACCTGCACGGAACTAACGCGTTTGACGCACATATCTACGGGAACGGGATGCCGGAGGAGTTCTTCTTCCTTGTCCTGGAGCTATGTATGGCAATGTTTGCAGGGTAAACATATATTTTATAACCCTAGGGACAACATTATTTTCCTCTCTTATCCAGACTCAATTACTTCTACTATTGACTCTAAAAATGTAAATCACAAGAAACAAATTTTTGGCCCATAAAAATTCCTAGATCTTTAATTGGGTTGAAAATTTGAAGGAAAATGGGTTTTAAGCCCTACTGATTAAATATAAGTCGATAAAATAAATCTAAATAATAATTCGTAAACAGCAAACATTTAGATTAGATTTTACATAATAGAGTTAATAACATGCGCGAAGTACATGATAAGAACACCCTGTACATGATAAGAACACCCTGTACATGATAAGAACACCCTGTACATGATAAGAACAGCTGGATTTACTTCAGTTTATTTCTTTTCAAATATAGTAAACACGTTTTTGACCGAATGTGTTCACTTTACCATCAAATAATCATTATTTTATAGTTTGCATGGAGATGAATTGTATTTTTATCAAGCAACAATTATCATCCATTATCATCCATATTAGGCACACTTGAGTAAACCTTGCAGTGCAGTTTTAAGCCTCGATAAAACAAAAAAAATATTTTAAATAATAATATCATAAATTTTTGTTGTTAATGTAGATTAACCCCTGCTACTTTAAACCGGACCATCCTTCAGTACAGCGTGGATAACAAGTTTGGACACACTCAGAAACCAGAGGTTAGAACTGAAAAAAGAATTTAGTCCCTCCACCCTCCCTTCTCTCCTGGAAACCTTTTCATTGCTGGCTAAACTTTTGTGAAAGAAACTTGAAGTGTTAAACAATCAAGATTATTATAATATTGCACTTATCTATCTTCTTTTTTCTATATAATGTACAGGGTGTCCCACGAAACATGACAGTTGCTAAATATTTTAAAATGTCTTCTTCCATAATTTTTCAAGTTGTTTGATACCAAAGAAAATTATAATAAACATTATATGGCAGTTTTATTATGGTAAAATCGATCTCAGATTAAGATATATTGGAGCAAAAGATTTTGCTACCGAACTAAACTGCAAAAGTCTTTAAATCTAATCTAGTATTTGGAAGACGACATTCTAGACTATTTATTAACTGTCATGTTTCGTGGGACACCCTGTAACAAGACATTCATATATATGTTGCGTATAGCTGGCCAAACTCATTGATAGCCCGGGGTTGACATAGGCTATAATAAAATCAAAAAAAAATTCAAAATTTTTTATATTTGATTTTAAAAAGTTTTTGGACAGAAGCTTTATATGGAGAAAATTTAAATCCATAAACTTTATAGCACGTCGTCGTGCCAAAATAATAGCGTTATAGGTAATATTTTGAAAGCTTGTGTACTTGTCTATATATTTTAATGGCTATATTTCTACAGATCAGATAGGCTTTAAACAAAGCAAAAGTAAAAAATTAAAGTCAATTTCAATTTTATTTTCATTTCAATTGAAAAAAAAATATTTTGGAAATGTCCTAAATTTTTTGGAGAAAATCCGGGAACCAATCAAAACTTTTAAGCACACGTGCTATAATGTACAGCTAATTTAACTTTATATCACGATGATTACTTTATAGCACGTTCATTTTGAAATTCACGATGAAGTGAGCAAGAATGATAAAGTACACAATAGTTTCATCAAATAATTTAAAACTTTTTTGCTGTCATCTTCATTCTGTTCATTTAGAATTCTTGATTTGTATTACTTAGGACACAGCGGGAGAAAACTTTCATGCAGATCATCATCTTCTTCATGTTAAGGTTAAGTTTAGACTCCTTAAATCTATTGTTCGCGTTTAAGAAAGGGGGTATAGGGTTGACGTCGAAATAAATTCGATATATCATTCGCTATTAATTTTACTTCAAACTGCGCTGCGTCTAACCATTTTCTCCTTGTAAGACCCAACAGATAAAAGTCAAATTAGTATAGCGATCAATATAGAATTCAATTCGATGTCAGCCTACACCCCTCATCATTTTTCGCGAACACTCCCTGTAAGCATACTGAAGTGATAACCAGAATAATCTGAGATAGGAAGACGACTTTTAGAATCAAGCATGAGACAGAGCAAGTGTACATTCTAAACAAACTTATTTCACTAAATTAGTGATTTAATAATTGTCTTCTACAGTAAAACGTTTTGCTTTGTAACAACATCAAATACATTTAAATATTGCTGTAATGTCGTCTTCCCTATTCCATTGTTTTCTGGTTATCAGTGCATAAGAAAACTTTAAAAATAAAAAAAATAAAAAATAGACTACCTATTATGAATAATCATATCTTTATTCTTTATGATGACATCAATAACAATAAAAATCATTAAAAATAATTCCTAAAAATCATAAAATTATCTCAACTATTTCCATGAAACTAAAAGAATTTACATAAACTGAATACTACAATAATGATAAGTATTCTTGTTTTAATTTGAATTCTCTGTGTGACAACAAGTAGAAAAAGTAGATATTAACGTTCAATCCACTCTCTTCAAATTATAATTTATTTTAGAATTTTGGAATTTATAACTGCTTGATGGATATGTACTTCTCCACAGCGAACTTTAATGACAGGTTCTATATTAATTTTATCAAGAAAACCTTCACGGATCACGAGTAGGACACCGGTGGTAGGCGATTATATTAATATAACAAAGACGACTTTATCATTTAATTTTAATGGTTAACAAGCTTTAAAAGTAATTAAACGGAACTTTTTTGTCTATCCATGATGTTTAAAAGCTTGATATAAATCAAAACTAAAATTAATAGTTGTCTTCATGATATTGATAAAATCGCCTACCACCGTATTATAACGTTGAATTTTAAACTATTTTTACATTGCACAATGAGTATTTTTACATTTGCATTCTGTCATGTACACTGTACACTGTACAGTGTAAAGTAACTGTGTTGTTTCCACAAACTAAAACTATCTAATCCCTATATCTTTGTAACCTAATGGTGCAAACCTTTGATATTTTAAACCTAGACTATTTGATCTAACAAAATGCAGTGTTTGTAATATGAAAGGTCTACGACATTTGGTTGGAAAGATATCAGGACTTAAAAATTTTAGTTTGTTGCAAAAAGTTTATTATAAAAAGGTTGTATAACCGCCCTATTCAAAAAACTATAATTTTTGAAAAGTTCACAGAATAATTTAATATGAATGATATGTGTTTTAAAATTTTTGAATATATTGGATTAATGTTCTAAATTTCCCTTATATAATGTAGGTACAAGGTGTCCCCCTCTCTCTACCACGGTGGTACACCGCTAATATATGACGTGAAGAAGATAACTGAGACTGAACAGGAAATTGTCAAAAAAAGTTTGGAAAATTAGTATTTGCATATAATGAGATAGATGATTTGGTTTGTTCCAAAAACATTCAAGTTTCCGGCTTCACAAAATTCGTTTGTTTTGAACTTCTTAGGCTTTTAGGGCGCTTCGCGTCCATCCTTTATTTCAATTTTTTATTGTGGCTCTATCTGAAAGCATCTTCTCTTTGTACAATACAAAACAATAACAAAAAAGTTTTTTCGCGCATTTTTAAAATTTAACAAAAATCAATATTTTGTAATTTTGAGCATACATATAAACGATCCAGCTGGGTTCATGTGAGGTCCCACACAAAGTTTGAGCCCGATTGGTTCAGCCGTTTTGACGCTAATTGAATACACACTGACAGACACACAGACAAACCCATAGATTAATTAAAATAACAGATAAGACACTGGATCTTGTATTTTCAGGATTTGATGAAATTCGTTCACATTTACCCTGAGCCAGAAACCCAGAGGAGTTTCGCGCAGAAAGAGAAAGCCTGTTCTACGCCGACTGCGGGAAACTCCTCTGGGCTTCTGCCTCAGGGTTATAATGAACGAGTTTCATCCAGATCTTGTAAATACGACATCTATTGTCCTATTTATCATTTTTATTAATCTTTGGTCTAACTTGTTAAAATAAAATTTTTTTGACAAAATTGTACAGGTTGTGTTTCAGTTCACCCCTGTTCAACGATCATCCACCAAAAATTAAGTTATATATTGTGTTTGTATCCTATTTGTACAAGATTAAGACTAATATAAAATATCAATGGTTTTGAAAAAAAGAATTAGGTTTTTTTGAGCCTATTCCATAGTAAACTCAATAATAATTTTTTGTTCACAAAAAAAAGTTATTTAACTCAACTGTATCCTCTTTATTTTCTGTATCCCCTGTATCTCCTGTATCTCCCATATTCCCAGTATTTCCTGCATCTCCTGTATTCCCGTAACATCTGTATTTCCTGAATCTCCTGTATCTCTTCCATAAACAATACCCCCTATATCTCCTGTATCCCTTGTATCACCTGTATATCTTGTATCTCCCGTATCTCCTGTATCCCTTGTATCACCTGTATTTCCTGCATAATCTGTATCTCCTTTATCCCCTGTATCCCCTGTATCTCCTGTATCCCCTATGTTTCCTGAATCCTATGTATTCCCTGTATCTAATGTATCCCCTGTATCTCCTGTATCTCCTATATTCCCTGTATTCCCTGTATCTCCTATATCCCCTTTATCTTCTCTAACTACTGTATCTCCTGTATCTCCTGTATCCCCCTGTATAATCTTGTATCTCCTGTATAACCTGCATCCCCTGTATCTCCGGTATCACCTATACCTCCTGTATCCCCTTTATTTCCTTATCTCCTGTAACCCTTATATCTCCTGTATCCCCTGTAAATCCTGTATCTCTTGTATCTTCTGTATCTCTTATAACTCCAGTATCTCCTGTATCCCCTTTAACTCCTGTATCTTCTATATCTTCTGTATCTCATGTAATCCTGTATCTCCTGTATCCCTTGTGTCCCCTGTATATCCTGATTCTCTCCCGTATCTCCTGTATCCCTTGTATCACCTGTATTTCCTGCATAATCTGTATCTCCTTTATCCCCTGTATCCCCTGTATCTCCTGTATCCCCTGTATCTCCTGTATCCCCTATGTTTCCTGAATCCTATGTATTCCCTGTATCTAATGTATCCCCTGTATCTCCTATATTCCCTGTATTCTCTGTATCTCCTGTACCCCCTGTATCTCCTGTATCCCCTTTATCTTCTCTAACTACTGTATCTCCTGTATCCCCCTGTATAATCTTGTATCTCCTGTATAACCTGCATCCCCTGTATCTTCTGTATCACCTATATCTCCTGTATTCCCTTTATATCCTTATCTCTTGTAACTCCTATATCTCCTGTATCCCCTGTAAATCCTGTATCTCTTGTATCTTCTGTATCTCTTATAACTCCAGTATCTCCTGTATCCCCTGTAACTCCTGTATCTTCTATATATCTGTATCTCATGTAATCCTGTATCTCCTGTATCCCTTGTGTCCCCTGTATCTCCTGATTCTCCTGTATCACCTGTATCTCCTGTATATCCTGTATCCCCTGTATCTCCTGTATATATATATCCCCCGTGATTTGGCTAGAAAGCAGTTCTGGATATTTCTGACACAAACTAATCTCTGTGTCAGCTTAATTGACACAAGCATGAGTGAATATTATATGACTATACCTCATAAAGGCATAATAAGGTTCAAAATGTAAAAACCTGCAAAATATGTATGCTGTAGTCTGCAAGATATATGAAGAACAAACTACAATACTGTTGACCATAAACATATCTCCTAACCCCCACCCTCACGCATTGTCGTCTTACCAGCCCCAAATCCAAACAATCAATTCCTCGACTCTACCTCTCTACCTAGACAAAGGAAAATCGAAACAGTGAAACATTTACCAAGCGAAGATCAAATCCATAAATATCTTTGCAATCCATAGTAAATTCCACTTGAAAAACTCCGGGTTTATATTTCAGAAGTGTTTTTTTAACTATTCCATCAAACCTTCAAATCCTTAATCACTCCTTTTTACTCTTATTAACATTGTCATTTAATTTTATTAACATTGTCATTTATTTTATTAACATTGTCATTTATTTTATTAACATTGTCATTTATTTTATTAACAATGTCATTTAATTTATCAACATTGTCATTTATTTTATTAACATTGTCCTTTAATTAATTAACACTGTCATTTAATTTTATTAACATTGTCATTAATTTTATTAACATTGTCATTTAGTTTTATTAACATTGTCATTTATTTTATTAACATTGTCATTTAATTTTATTAACATTGTCCTTTAATTTATTAACATTGTCATTTATTTTATTAACATTGTCATTTAATTTTATTAACATTGTCATTTAATTTTATTAACATTGTCATTTATTTTATTAACATTGTCATTTAATTT
>NW_019396185.1:26264-123352 GCF_000591075.1 Eurytemora carolleeae
TAGAAATTTATCTGGTTCCATATTAGAAATTTATCTGGTTCCATATTAGAAATTTATCTGGTTACATATTAGAAATTAATCTGGTTCCATATTATAAATTTATCTGGTTACATATTAGTAATTTATCTGGTTCAATATTAGAAATTTATCTGGTTCAATATTAGAAATTTATCTGGTTCAATATTAGAAATTTATCTGGTTCCACTTTAGAAATTTATCTGGTCCCATATTAGAAATTTATCTGGTTCCATATTAGAAATTTACCTGGTTCCATAATAGAAATTTATCTGGTTCCATAATAGAAATTTATCTGGTTCCATAATAGAAATTTATCTGGTTACATATTAGAAATTTATCTGGTTCCATATTAGAAATTTATCTGGTTCCGTATTAGAAATTTATCTGGTTCCATATTAGAAATTTATCTGGTTCCATATTAGAAATTTATCTGGTTCAATATCAGAAATTTATCTGGTTCCATATTAGAAATTTATCTGGTTCCATATTAAAAATTTATCTGGTTCAATATTAATAATTTATCTGGTTCCATAATAGAAATTTAAAACATTTTTGTTCTTCTCAATAAAGCTCTTCAATAAAAGGAGGTATATGATTGGAAGCATAAAAGATATCAATCTTACATTCAATTTACTTCTGTTTAGCTCACTTAATGACACAAAACAGAACCACTTTTTTCTAGATACAAATATAGATCATAAAAAAAATCTTTAAATTATATTTTACCAGTTGCAAGGAATATACGAGGCATAAATGATGTGTACTGCAGTTTACGGCAGAAATATAAACAGAAATGTTTATACATAATGATGTGTAATGCAGTTTCCGTTAGGAATATAAACAGAAATGTTATACATAATGATGTGTACTCCAGTTTCCGGTAGGAATATAAACAGAAATGTTTATACATAGTGATGTGTACTGCAGTTTCCGGTAGGAATATAAACAGAAATGTTTATACATAATGATGTGTACTCCAGTTTCCGGTAGGAATATAAACAGAAATGATTTTACATAATGATGTGTACTCCAGTTTCTGGTAGGAATATAAACAGAAATGTTTATACATAATGATATGTTTTCCAGTTTCTGGTAGGAATATTAACAGAAATGTTTATACATAATGATATGTACTCCAGTTTCTGGTAGGAATATAAACAGAAATGTTTATACATAATGATGTGTACTCCAGTTTCTGGTAGGAATATAAACAGAAATGTTTATACATAATGATATGTACTCAAGTTTCTGGTAGGAATATAAACAGAAATGTTTATACATAATAATATACACTCCAGTTTCTGGTAGCAACAGAAACAGAAATGTTTATACATAATGATGTGTACTGCAGTTTCCGGTAGGAATATAAACAGAAATGGTTATACATAATGATATGTACTCCAGTTTCTGGTAGGAATATAAACAGAAATGTTTATACATAATGATATGTACTGCAGTTTCTGGTAGAAATATAAACAGAAATGTTTATACATAATGATATGTACTGCAGTTTCCGGTAGGAAAATAAACAGAAATGTTTATACATAATGATGTGTACTCCAGTTTCTGGTAGGAATATAAACAGAAATGTTTATACATAATGATATGTACTCCAGTTTCTGGTAGGAATATAAACAGAAATGTTTATACATAATGATATGTACTGCAGTTTCTGGTAGGAATATAAACAGAAATGTTTATACATAATGATATGTACTCCAGTTTCCGGTAGGAATATAAACAGAAATGTTTATAAATAATGATGTGTACTCCAGTTTCTGGTAGGAGTATAAACAGAAATGTTTATACATACTGATATGTACTCCAGTTTCCGGTAGGAATTTAAACAGAAATGTTTATACATAATGATGTGTACTCCAGTTTCTGGTAGGAATATAAACAGAAATGTTTATACATAATGATGTGTACTCCAGTTTCCGGTAGGAATATAAACATAAATGTTTATACATAATGATATGTACTCCAGTTTCTGGTAGGAATATAAACAGAAATGTTTATACATATTTCCAGTTTCTGGTAGGAATATTAACAGAAATGTTTATACATAATGATATGTACTCCAGTTTCTGGTAGGAATATAAACAGAAATGTTTATACATAATGATGTGTACTCCAGAGTTTCTGGTAGGAATATAAAGATGGAATGTGTGCATGTGTTTATACATTCCTCCAGGAGAATTTCGTGATTATTGTTTCAAGAATCATCCATGTTAAACCAGGTTGATGACTGAATGTCACAATTAAATTCAAAAATCAAAGACGACTTTCAAGTCGCCTTTTTACTGTCATGTTTCACGGGACACCCTGTAGGTTCAGCTAAAACTGATCAACTTGGGATAGAAAAAACCATGATAAATTAATCACTTGGTTCAATTGTGATTTGAAAAATTCTCTTGTAATATCTAAACTAAATCTATAATTGTTTTTAAGCATCAGCGCGCATAATCATTAATCAAGCAAACTCTTTAATAAACCATGGGTAAAAAAAATCCTAGTGTAGTTTTTAACATTTTTTTTCCGGTATGGCAGTACAACATTTCTCTTTTTCATTATGGGCCGCCCAGACAATTTTTTCATGCAAATTGTAGTTACGTCATTTTTAAATCCGGTTCTGAAATCAAGAAATATTTACAATAATAATAATATCATAATTCAAGAACTATTTTCAACAGATAGTCGTGGTGCTACTTGATAAGATCAAACACAAATCACAGCGATCAATTAATATTAAATATCAACTGTTTAGACCGGGCAGGCTTTAAAGTCTCACCAGACCCCCTTTTTGACCTTAAATACCAATATATATTTTTTGTAGCCCTAAATCTAAAAAATTTGTTTTTATCTAGCTCCAGGTTAAAAACACATATATGTTTTTTGTAGCCCTAAATCTAGAAAACTTTGTTTTTATTCTAGCTCCAAGTTAAAAGAGTATTTTGAAAAATCCTGATCAAACTTAATGTGCATGTTTTAGTTCACAGTGATATACTCTTTAATAGTCTAATAGAGTCGGGTTAAAGTGGAAAGAAACAGTATAAACTAGTTTTCTAAGCCTTTTCAATGTCATTATTAAAAATTTTAAGGAGGGGGAGGGGGGATATCAATCTGTGCTATTTTCATCATTTTGGCCCAGGCACAAGTGTAATAAAAAAGTACACATTATTATGCTGACTCATGAATTATAAAGGACCAAGTCAGCATATTTCAGGATTATTTAACGTATATATTTTTATTGCAAAAATGAAATATATTTGAAAAATTTAATAAATTACAAGGTGTTCAACTGAAACATCAGAATTCTCAGTAAAAAAAAGACTGCCGGGAATTATTATAATAAATAAGATCCCTTGTTAAGATGAGAAGTGTACAAGAATTGTTTTAAATGCATAAAAACTTAGATCTCTTGAGACGCCTCTGAAAAAAGCGTGTTTAAGCTTTTTCCCATACTACACGTCGTTTTATTTGACTAAAAAGTGTTTCTAGTAGGTACAACGCCCATTAAGGGGAGGGGGCTCGTCGATGAAACAATTGATTTTTTAACCTTCAAAAGTAGGTCTTATATTTGAAAATGTGCTCGGTCTCTTTTCCAAGAAAGATTTTTAAAAAAAATATGTAATCTTCTTTCGTTTTTATTTTTATTTTTTATATAAATGTATGTTATTGCTGTTAACTGTAATCTAAAGTAAATGTAATCATGAATCTAAAATTTAGATATTTATTGTTTGCTTTGAAATTTTTTTAGATAAGAGACCAAGCACTTTTTCGAATATGAAGCCTACTTTTTAATGTTAAAACGGCACTTTAGGGCAAAATTTTTTATCGACGACCCCCCCCCCTCATTTTATGGGCATTTTTCTCTTTAGTAACATATAAAACGATGTTTATTCTATAGGCTAAAAAGTGTAAACTGAATGAAATCCCCGAAAGAGGAATTTAATATCAGTAGTGTTGGATTATGGACCTGCAAAGAAAACCTACTCAGATTCCGCTTCTTTTATACAATCGTTATTAATAATGTATTTCAATTACAACTTTGGCCCTGTAGTAAATTGCATCAAAATCAACATTTGAAAGCATCAAAAGCAACAAGTAATCAAATTTGATGCATTACTCACTCTTTTTTGAGAAAAGACTTAGAAATGATTTTGACTTAGAACTGTGACTTAGAACTGTGAATTAGAACTGTGACTTAGAATAGGCCTTGAATATGATTAAGCCAGACAACTATGAATTAGACACAAGTGTGATTAAAACGGCATTTCAGACTTATTTTACACTTAGAATTCTAGAATTCTTAGAATGGGTCGTAAACACAATAAAGTCTAAATAAACATGATTTAGACCTAGTTTTGAGTTAGAATTGAGCCTCAGAATGTGTCTAAGACACATTTGTTATTTAGAAAGTGTTCTAGAATGTGTCTAATGCATGTTTGTGGCTTAGAAAGTGTTTTAGACATAATTGTGACTTAGAAATTATCTTAGCCATAATTTTGTGACTTAGAACTGTGACTTAGAAATTCTCAAAAGTATTAGTTTGACATAGCATGGTGACTTAGAAAATGACTTAGACATAATTGCTACTTAGAAAGTGTTTTATAATGTGTCTAATACATGTTTGTGACTTAGAGAGTGTTTCAGACATAATCGTGACTTAGAAATTGTCTTAGACATAATTTTTTCTCAAAAGTTTGAGTTCGACGTAGAATGGTGACTTAGATATAATTGTGACTTAGAAAGTGTTTTAGACATAAGCATGTCTCCAAAGTAAGAATTTTTCATAAACTTGTGACTTAGAATGAGTCTTGACATAGTTGTGACTTAGAATTGTGACTTAGATAGTGTCTTTGACATAATTTGGTCTCAAAAGTATGACATTGATGTAACCGTGACTTAGAACTGTGATTTGAAATATGTTTTACCATGACTTAGACACGGGTTTAAGTTAGAATTGTGACTTAGAATGTGAATAGAATATATATTAGCGTGGAATTTACTAGAAAAAAGTGTAAAACGGCCATTTTTTTGTACTGTTTCCATACTGCAGGTGTACTTCACATATTTGCGCTTTATAACCAAAGGTTTTGGAATTTTTTTCTTTCACGGTTCCCTGCATATGTAAACTTGTTTCATTTGTTTTGCATTATTTCATAATACTCAATGTTATGGACAGAAGACAAAATTCAACATTTAGAACGTTGAATTTAACGCAATTAAAGTCTGTTCATTAACGTATCACCCTTTGTTGTTAACATAGATAAAGATAGATTGCGCATAAGACGACATTTTTCATCTTGAAAGATATAAATGTACAGAGATGTTTTAAAGATATTCCTATTATATAGATTAACTAGGTCGGTTGTGAACATTGGCTGTTCTTATGTCATTGAGTACTTGTGGTGTACATGACTCATTCTGTAGAGAGAAATTTATGTTGTTAGTTTAGTCCTTCTCATGTCCTTCTTCAGTTCTCGTCAATATGATATATTGCTCAGTGAAATATTGTTGTTCAAATAGTTCCATTCCCGGAGCTATTTTACACTCTATTATGAAATCCATTAAAACACCAAACCACCCCGCTTATCATTGAAGTACACTTTGACCCATATAAAAATGAGTTCGCGGACTGTACAATTTTTGTTGATTTTGCGTACACAAGCTATCTATGTTTATTTATTTATCTATGGTTGTTAACCCTAATATTTCAACTTTTGTCCTATAAACATAAAACTCAATAACTATGCATGAAATAAAAAGAATAGCAAAAAATTCCACTTCGCCTCTAGTTTCCATTTACGCTTGTGTATAAAATATGTTTTGCTTTATTTTAAATAAAAACTTATTAACAACAAGATTTCATTCTGTACAATGAATATTAATATAGTTTAAAAAGTAATCCTGAAATAGCAAGTATCTAGTTAGTTTACAAAACTTGACATGTGCCATCATGATTATGTATATTATTACATACAGGGTGTCCCACGAAACATGACAGTTGGTAAATAGTTTAGAATGTCTTCTTCCATAATCATAAAAATATTATATAGTCATGTTATCGCAAAATTAATTTCAAAGTAAAATATATTTGAGCAAAAGACTTTTAAACAAAATAAACTGCATAAAATAAAGCCTTCACTATCTAATACAGTGTATGGAAGACGACATTTAAAACTATTTACCATCTTTCATGTTTCGTGGGACACCCTGTACTAGCTGGAGTGCTCGGCGTTACCAAGGTTAATAGTATTTATCATAGTTACACCCGCCGTTTACCCGCAATTGGCATTACATCCATGATTTTTGCTAAATTTTCCGGCGTAGTCCATGGATTTTCAAAAATTTCCATTCATTTTAACCTTGTCACCCCCGTGTTAACCGATGGGTTTCCTCAAAAAAAAATCAGCAATGGTACAGTAATTAAGCCAGCCAGCCAGCCAAGTTTTCAGGGCCTGAACGGTGAACCCATGGTACATCCCGTTCATTTGGTACAATATAGGTCAAAACTATGAATAGGTACAGGTTTACTCACAATGGATAAGACTGTAAAGACGACCTGAAACTCTTTGAAAATGATGTTTCCAAGTCTAATGCCTTAAATATTGTCATTTAATGGCTTTTTCAATGATTTTGCAGAGAAAGAAACATGTTATTTGCTTGCCGGGAATCATGAATATAAGTAAACAGACAAATTCTGTAAAGTCTTCTCTGAAGTCTCATCCTTTGTGGGTAACTTTGTATTTTAAGTTTAACCCAAAATTACAAAAATAAGATAGTTCCTTATGTAAAAAATATTCTTATACAATCCTAATATTTGTAGGATAAACTAGGCCTCGGCCTGGTTGGTTGGGCAACCCCGGAGCCTCCTCCTCTCTCCTCCGGTATAAGTCACAAGACGACAGGATCTCAACTCGAATAAATTCAGTTGTCTGGAGCCGGCAGTGAGCCCTTACTGCAGCTTCATAAACATAACCGGTTTCTAGTCAGTTCACAGTACTGTACATAAACCGGTTTCTAGATAGTTCACAGTTCTGTGCAAAAACTGGTTCTGTTCAGTTGTTTGGTGCCGGCACTGGGCCCTTACAGCAGCTTCAATACATAGACCAGTTTCTAGTTAGTTCACAGTACTGTACAAAAACCGGTTTCTAGTAAGTTCACAGTACTGTATACACATAAACCGGTTCTGTAAGTTGTTATTTTATTGTAATTTGATAACTTGCAGTGTACATAGTTTAAAAGGTAGGCATATTGGAAATTTTTTTATTTTTTTGAGTGTAATATCAAGTACATTATTTTTTTACATGACAATAATATTGTTCACAAAAAAGTTTTAAAAAATGCTACAAAATACGAATGCAAATTGCTATAAAGTTGTTTACTTTGTTAGTTCAATTTGTATACAATTATCTTTTGCAATTTCTTGTGATCGCAGAAAAGTTGGCATCTTCGTGAGTTCGTGCAGTGATGATATACACAAAATGAAGAGGGTTGAAACCATAGAGAATAGAATATATAGAGAGGAATTAAAAGAATCTCTCNAGCTTAATTAAATATTCTGTTTTGAAAATATCAATGGAACTTATGAAAAGGATTTAAATTCTGAAACTTCAATATATACAGTATACACAGTATATAATACAATAAGAAGTTATGAACCATTCCTAATTAAATTTTCTTTCTTACCGAACGTTTGATTTATTAAAGCATTTGGTTTGATCTTTGCACCTCCCACCATCCACAACATTAATACCCCATCCAAATATGCGTGATAAAAATTATTAAAGTATATGTCCTTCACCAATAATTTTGGTTTAGTAAAAATTATTTGGGCCGAGCTCCGCGGTTATGACAGGCTTGTGTCGGGGACCGAGCACCGCTGCCATATGATTGAAAGTAGTATGTTGAAAGTAGTATGTCTATTAGTTGAGTTATAATGAATAGTGAATAGCTTCTTTGCTAGGAAATAACCACAAAGTCTAAAAATAAATGATTATTTTTATACACATCTTGCCATATTTTACAAGAAAATTTCATGTTGTTTAACATAATTTTCAGTCTAGGATACAGATTTTTTCTAAAATTAAGCTAATTTTTAACTGACTTCTAGTCCAATGAAAATGAGAAAAAATTAAATTGACAATAAGAGTCACAATGAAGTTTTATTTAAAAAAAATGATTTCTCTTTAAAATTGCATGAGAGAGAGATGATAGATAAATCAGTTTAATATGCATTAGATCATCATTCTATAAAATATTTTCATGTTTAAGAATTTAAGCTTTTTGCTCCAACATGTCAAATATTTTCATTAAATTTTTCAGAATAAAGATAAAATTACTTTAAATAAAAACAAAGATCAAATCTAGTTTATATAAAGTTGATACGTTATAATTTTAAATTTCTAGTCTTTGGTAGGGCCGGCACGTTCTTACTTTTTTTTTAAGCCGTTCGTTAACGGTTAGTTAAAAACTTAAAATCGTTAATTCAAGAACAGCTATATATCCGTTAGTTAATGATTAAAATACAAACGGTTTTGCCGTTCGTTAAACGACTCTTCTGTTAATTTTCAAAAACTTCCGTTTCGTTACTGGAACGTATAAGTCAAGTCCTAGTTTTCGGCCCCATGAAAAGCGAGAAGTGGTTGAAGTACCTTTACTAAGTTGAACCACTTTTAATCAATTATTGATCGCTATGAAGTGATAAAGTACATAGTGTTAATCTGCCATATTTAATATTGTTGACCAAACCGCAATGTTACCATTTGTTTGGACATCATTAAAAGATGAAGCGCAACCTTCAATCTCAAGAACTGACGAGGGTCAACCCAGACCGAAATATATTTTCAAGAAATGTGGAACTAACATCTACTTTTTTTACACTACAGAGGTTTGGTCCATCACCATCTCCGAATTTTAAAACTCTCTTTTTTTATTGTGTTATTATAAGGTCACAGAGTACACAGACAATACAGATATTATTTATGAACAAACTCACATGATTTCCCTGGAAGGGGATGGTTCATTTGGAGCACTGTCCAGTTTTGCCTTATACAGTCTGCAGTAGGTGTATAACACTGTACAGCTTATTATAGCTCCTTGAAAGTCGGCCCGATACTTAAAATAAACCGGAGTTTACAATGAACTCGTAGATAAAACACAATTTTTTAACTCAGAAAATTCTGCAACCGCAACCGCAGGGTTAATTGTTACAGAATAGAGTATGAAGATATTCTCTTTTGGACATTTGGACATTTCGTTGATTGACTGATTGATTGATTGTCGTACATTTCAAAGATATGAGCTGTTTCAAAGACATGACATTTACCGGAGAGGTATTTTCATGGAGAGGTAAATAATATCCTGTTTAATCATGTTTTCTTTCCGTCTTCTTAATGTTCTTTGAAATGAACATTCAAAATATTCACGGCACCCTGTTTTCAACCGTGAAGCCTATTTTTTTCTGCAGTTTAAAGCGAAAGCTTTTAAAGAATTTTAACAATTAGAAATTCTGTAGATTTTGTCATTATCTGGATGAGGGGACGAGGGAATTCTTTAAGAACAAAAAGTACAAAATAAAGGGATTGTACGCCTGTTTCTTAGTGTGTTCTAAACAATTCGTAAAGATAGTTATAATTAAAAAAGACGGCCGTAACATTCGGGAAAAGGCCACATCATCTCTACTCCGGAAGAAAAAATTTCATCCGAAAAATGATGTATAAAGGAAATTTTTTCCTTTGTAAAATCAAGTTCATGATCCCTTTTAGCCCAAATTTAAATGTAGAAAATAGATGAATTCAACCTCGTGACGAAATGCCAGATTTACATATCTTGGAAAAGTTTATCTAAGTCAAGGTTGCAAGGAAAGTTATTTCAGAGGTGTGCGCATCTTTTGTACTGCAGTGTACTTTCTGTCTCTGGGCGGTAATGTAAACACAAGACGGATGTCGAAGCCTGACATGGGATCCATCTTTCACATAAAAAAATCAATGAATTATTCTGGTCATAGAAAACTATTATCTAATTCAAGGTTATAATGCAAGGAAAGTTATTTCAGAGGTGTGCGCAACTTTTTTACTTCATTGTACTGTCTCTGGGCGGTAATGTAAACACAACACGATCTGTCGAAGCCTGACATGGGATCCATCTCTCACACATAAAATCATGAAATATTCTGGTCATAGAAAACTATTATGTGAATTATCAAAATCGGCGCCGTGACAAACTCCTGAAAGACAAACTCCTGAAAGACAAACTCCGGAAAGACAAACTCCTGAAAAGACAAACTCCTGAAAGACAAACTCCTGACGAAACAAACTCCTGACGAGACAAACTCCTGACGAGACAAACTCCTGAAAATAAAAAATTCTGAAATACAAACTCCATAATATCAAATTTAAAAAAATGTTTTACAATTTATATTTAATATAGCCGCAGCGCTCGGCCCAGAAAGTGTCAACACTTAACCTAACCCATGGCCGCAGCGCTCGGCCCTCTAGCCTGTCCTAGCCGCAGCGCTCGGCCCAGAAAGTGTCTCAACCTAACCTAACCCTAAATAATAAAAAATAAATAATAATAAATTTGCTGGTTATTCTGATCATTGTAATACTTTGCTGCTAGAAGCATATTCAAATTACTAAAGATTGAGAATTTTTTCTAGAATATTTGCGGATTTTTCTTCTAAAGTTTATGAATTTTATCAAATTTCATTCAGAGAAAAATTTCATAATTTCAGGAGTTTGTCTTTCAGGAGTTTGTCTCGTCAGGAGTTTGTCTCGTCAGGAGTTTGTCTTTCAGGAGTTTGTCTTTCCGGAGTTTGTCTTTCCGGAGTTTGTCTTTCAGGAGTTTGTCTTTCAGGAGTTTGTCACGGCACCATCAAAATCATCAAAATTTAATGCTTTTAACCTTCTTGGATACTGAACGAACACTGATGCATCTATTCTTGTTTACAAATTCCGCCCAGAGAGAACTGGTTTTAATATACGCAGAGTATACGCAACTCCAATTAACTTTTCTTGCATTATAACCTTGATCTAAGTTTAAAGCATTCTTTGAATCAAATGTTCTTTGCTTTTATAAACTTGAATGTTATTTCTTGTCTTTTCTTTTTGTATATTTCAAAATTGCTAAATGGACAAATTTTAGCGCGAATTTGCATGTCCAAGACTCAAGAGGTGTTTTTTCCGTGATCCGAATTCTAGAATTTGTGAGTTGTCAGTTTGATTTTGATTTTAGGAATTGAAAAAAAACTTCAATCAGCAAACATTAGTGCAAGATCATTTCTGTAAATATCGGATTTCTTTTTCGAGAAACGTTCCATAGGAATATCATGATTAACATATGAAAAAGAACATTTTAGTTTCATTTTTTTAATAATTCAACGGGTTTATATGAGGCGTTAGATATAGAGATTTTTGGTTCAAAGTTCCTGTTTTTTAGTTCCAAGTTCATGTAATGAATTTCAGGTTCAATATTCCTTCATATTCCAGGTTCTTTAGGTTATACATAGGTTCCTTGTTCCAGCTTTCAGGCTTTACGATTAGATGACTATAACGTTTATATTCCAAATTATTTGTTAAAGAGGCCACAAGTTGATGCCATGCTAAAAAAAATCGGTTCCAAAATCCATCAAATCTGTTTGCAACCATGAATTTCAGAAAGACTATAGAAAAAAATTGTAAGGGGTTTCAGAAATCTGTAAATGTTGTTTGTTTGTTTCTGAAAGGGACAGAAATCCTTAAGAATTTGTCCACAAAACTGCATACTTAGTTCAAATACCTTACATAGCCGGTCTGTCCCTTAAAACAATACATGAATATTGGTTAGTTGAGTTTACGGAGAAATGTTCAAATATTCGACATATGGTTTACACAAAATGGAAGAATCATATGACAAACACTTACTTTAACGACCCCTTCTAAAATTAAAAATTACAAGCTAGAGAACATTTTTTTAACGATTAAACGAGGTGAAAACCCCTAATAACTGTTTTTTGGGCCTCACTGTACTTTCACCCTTTCAAGAATATGTGATCCTTGGGTCATCCCTACAGCACCACACCTTGTACAGAAAGAAAATAAAAATCGTAAAAAACAATCTCTATGTAAAAATCATTCAAAATCTGGATTTAATTGTATAGTAGTCTGTTAGATTACTCAGAAATGTATATTATCTAACCCAGAAATGTCAGTTATCTAACCCAGAAATGTCTAACCCAGAAATGAATATTATCTAACCCAGAAATGTCGGTTATCTAACCCAGAAATGTATATTATCTAACCCAGAAATGTCAGTTATCTAACCCAGAAATGTATATTATCTAACCCAGAAATGAATATTATCTAACCCAGAAATGTCGGTTATCTAACCCAGAAATGTCAGTTAGCTAACCCAGAAATGTCAGTTAGCTAACCCAGAAATGTCTGTTAGATAACTCAGAAATGTATATTATCTAACCCAGAAATGTCTATTAGCTAACTCAGAAATGTATATTATCTAACCCAGAAATGTCGGTTATCTATTCCCAGAAATGTCGGTTAGCTGACCGTGAAATGTCTGTGAGCTAGCCCAGAAATGTCAGTTAGCTAACTCAGAAATGTTTATTATCTAACCCAGAAATGTCTGTTAGCTAACCGTGAAATGTCTTAAGCTAACTCAGAAATGTATATTATCTAGCCCAGAAATGTCTGTACGCTAACCCAGAAATTTCAGTTAGCTAACTCAGAAATGTATATTATCTAACCCAAAAATTTCGGTTATCTAACCCAGAAATTTTTGCTAGCTAACTCAGAAATGTCTGCCAGCTAACTCAGAAATGTATATTATCTAACCCAGAAATGTCTGTTATCTAACCCACAAATGTCTGTTAGCTAACCCAGAAATGTCTGTCAGCTAACTCGAAAATGTCAGTTAGCTGACTCAGAAATGTATATTATCTAACCCAAAAATGTCTGTTATCTAACCCAGAAATGTCTGTTAGCTAACCCAGAAATGTCTGTCAGCTAGCTCTGAAATGTCTAGTATCCAACCCAGAAATGTCTGTTATCTAGTAGTTTTTCTGCTTAAGATTGACAGGCCTCACTGCAAACTATAGACAGAAGATGACAGTCAAATTTATGCTACAATACAGGTACAACTTTGTGACCTCGTAGCTCCTGTAGTTTTGAAATTACGCACTAAGTGCGAACTATAAAAATTTATCCGAGTAAACATTAGAAATTTATAACATATTTGATTATCTCAATAGCTCTTCAATAAAGGAGTTATGATTGAAACAATAAAAGATTTCAGTCTTTCGTGTAATTTACTTCAGCTTAACGTGGCTTGAAAATTTGAAAACAAATAAATATCTCTTATTAGTGTCTGCATAGATATGCAACTGAGGTTACATGCGTTTGTAAACAGTACAAAAACCTGGACAGAATAACATTGCACGGCTAAAATCAAGGAAGGTATTTACCAAAACTACTGGCCTAAATTTAGGAATTTTAATGCTTCCTAAAATTCAAATGATGCTAGAAAGTACGACTGAACGAAAATATGTTTCAAGGTTTAAAATATATACTAAGTACAGACGAAAATATGTTTCAAGGTTTAAAATATATACTAAGTACAGACGAAAATATGTTTCAAGGTTTAAAATATATACTAAGTACAGACGAAAATATGTTTCAAGGTTTAAAATATATACTAAGTACAGACGAAAAAAAACATTGTCTTCCAAAAAAATGTTCTATGGCTTATTCAAAAGTTAATTTGAGACCATACATATTGCATATTGTTTTTGGTTTTTCAAAAAGTATATATTTTTTTCCACAGTTATAATTATTCATCTTATTTAATGTTATGTCTCTGCGTAAATAATTAAATAATATTGATTTGATTTGATCTGTTACAATTACTTTAACAAAACTTAAATTTATACAAATCCACACCGAAAAATTCTAACTAAATTAGCCCAAGAGGCATATTTAAAACTAATATTTTGTCCAGTAATTCTGACATGATGCACACTACTACACAGTGTGAGGAAAATTCAAAGAAAGCTCATGAAAAAAATACATTATACTGTAGAATACAGAGTAAAGCAAGGATTCCCAACGGAAGAATATTTACGCACATATTTGCTTGTGGTTTGCACAAAATTCCACAGATTTCCTTGTGGTTTGCACAAAATTCCACAGATTTCCTTGTGGTTTGCACAAAATTCCACAGTTTTGCTAGTGGTTTGCACAAAATTCCACAGTTTTGCTTGTGGTTTGCACAAAATTCCACAGATTTCCTTGTGGTTTGCACAAAATTCCACAGTTTTGCTAGTGGTTTGCACAAAATTCCACAGTTTTGCTTGTAATTTTCAAAACATTCCACAGATTTCGCGCAAAAAATGGAAAGAAACATTATTTGCTTGAATGCTTGATACCTCATTTAAAGTTATTCCTTCTGCAGCGCCATGTAGTTTGAAATATGTCGAAAGGTCTATTACGTCAGATAACAATGATATAACACTGATATATAGTCTAGAAAATTAGATTATCAAGAGAAAAATCATTTCTTGTGTTACAGATCTGAAATTATTAATTAATCTGAATGATCTTGCGCGCGTATGAATGAAAGAGATGTCGTCATATTCTACCTGGAAAAGTTTCAGGTTTCTGTCAGTTTCCTACCTTGTTTCGTCTCAATAAATCCGTTAACATGTAGAGTAACCAATTATCTTTTTATTTCTAGAATTGGGGGGAAATATTCCCACAACCTCTATTTTTGGAGGTTTTTAAAAATTTTCTCCTGAATCACAATTTAGACTGCGCGCCGCGCAAATATGCGCGATCCGGGCAACCCTGTACTATATACGATGTACCTTAACTACTTATATATAAATTGCGCTTAAAGAGGAATTAAATTTTTGAAACAAACTTTAATTTTCTAATTCTGATATCTTTACAACCTGATGATGTAAACCTTTGCTATTTCAAATTAGATGAAATGATTCTGCAACATTAGATTGCAAAGATGCATGGATTAAAAATCGGAGTTTGTAATAAAGGCTCAATTCCTTTAAAGAAATATTTTTACTTTGTTTGCTTTGTTGACGCGGGCAAATATAGAATTGTCCATTAAATCGGCAATTCCTTTTACATCCTTCATTGCATTCCTTGTGCACTGCTGATGCATTCAGCCGATTAATCGCTTCAGTAACATTTCGTATTGTACATTTTTGTAAAGTACATTTTGTATAGTTCACTTTGTCCGGGTAACATTTAGTATAGGTAACATTCGTAAAGATAACATTTTGTATAGACAACATTTCATATAGGTAACATTCGTAAAGATAATATTTTGTATAGGTAACATTTCATGTAGATAACATTTTGTATAGGCAACATTTCGTATAGGTAACATTTTGTATAGGTAACATTCGTAAAGATAATATTTTGTATAGGTAACATTTCGTGTAGATAACATTTTGTATAGGCAACATTTCGTATAGGTAACATTTTGTATAGGTACCATTCGTAAAGATAATATTTTCTATAGGTAACATTCGTATGGATAATATTTTGTAAAGGTAACATTTCGTATAGGTAACATTTCCTAGAGGTAATATTTCGTAAAGGTAATTTTTGGCATACAATTATCCATAACACAATGGTGATATGTTACAAAGCAATCCATTAACCATGATGCAGAAAATCCGCCAAATTACAGCATTTTCAAAACCATGTCTCTCATGATAAAACTTACTAAATCTACTGGTCAAATGTTTTGTAATGTTTTATATTTTTTACATTTATACGAAAAATGACCCTTGGCGTTACCTATACAAGATGTTATCTTTACAAAAGGTTACCTATAAAAGATGAATTACCTTTACAAGACGTTATCTATGCTAAATGTTACCTATAAGAAATGTTACCTATACATGATGTTACCTATACGGCATGTTACCTGTACAAAATGTAATCTATTCTAAATTTTACTTATACGAAATGTTACCTATACAGGATGTTATCTATTCGAAATGTTACCTATACAAGATGCTATCTATTCAAAATGTTACCTATACGAAATGTTACCTGTACAAGATGTCATCAATACGAAATGTTATCTATACTAAATGTTACCTATACGAAATGTTACCTATACAACATGTACTATGTGAAAATGTACTATACAAAATGTTACCTACACAAGATGTTATCTATACAAAATGTTACCAATACAAGATGTTATCCAACGAAATGTTACCTATGCAAGATGTTATCTGTACAAAATGTTACCAATACAAGATGTTATCTATACGAAATGTTACCTATACGAAATGTTACCTATACGAAATGTTACCTATACAACATGTACTATGTGAAAATGTACTATACAAAATGTTACCTACACAAGATGTTATCTATACAAAATGTTACCTATANGGGGGGGGGGGGGGTACAATAAACTTTACAACGGCAACTGGACTACATTTTTCTGAGACCTCTGCACGCGGCCCCATTATGGGCAGTACATGGGTTTAAATTAATGCGCGAAAAAAATTTAGCTTATTTAATTTGGGTAACAATTCTTACAGAACAGCGTTGGGTTGCATTTTTAGAAACTTTTGTTTTCGCTTCAGAATATATATATATATATAGATTGAAAAATTGTCATGAAATTTAAATTTAAATTAGGATTTAATCAGTGTGATTTATATCTTATATTCTCGTGTGAACTGTTAAGAGCAATAAATAATCTTCATTCTTCATAAAAAAAAATTAAATTCAGTTTCATTCATCTTTCTTAATTTAAAACAATTCCTAAGTTTAAAGAAACACAGTAAATCTTGGCTAAACAGGAAGTAAATCTTGGCTAAACAGGAGGGTTCGGAACAAATTTGAATTACATTTTTTTTATTTCTGCCCTGGAGGCGCATACAGGGATTTGTCCTGGGGTTTATAAATGGAATCATTACAATATGAACAAAAATGATTGAAAAACCTTAAAAAAAAATTAAAATACGAGGGATGTTCAATAAGTTTTGCGAAACTTTTTTTAGAGATTCTTGTGGACGTCTCAACCCATTAGTTCTTTTTTAAAAGTTCATTATATTTATACCGGTTCAATTTTCTGACCTGAACCTATGGTGATCAGATAATCTGTTGGACGCAATCAGCTTTCTCCCGAAGCCCGTAAACATGTGCTTGTGATATAGCCTAAATATTTTATCTATTTAGGAGAAAATTCTTTGCCATTTTTCAAATCTTGCCCCATTTCAGATGCCAAAATCATCAAACCCTCGGGAATTTAGTCCGAGAAACTTTCAATTGTGTCGATTTTTTGCGGGGTTTTTGTGGATTTTTCCTGCTCAGACATTTCCTCTTTCTGTATTACATTTTTTCCCTTTTGTCCATTTTGTTTTTCTCTAATGAATTTTGGATCATTGGATCATGTCAAAGGTGTTTGCTTAATATTTGGAAATTTTTAGGCCCGAGCATCCTAGTTGTCCTCTTTCCTGGGTAGGTATTAAAAACGTTCCTGTGCTGTGATGACGGAGATACAATGTTTGATGAGTAAAGTCCATTCGGAGAAGGCAAACGGGATGGATACAGAGAGATTTGAAGAGAAAATTTACAGGGCTGAGACGTCTATAACATTTAAAAATGTTTTTTCGCAAAAACTTATTGAACATACCTCGTATATATAGCTCGACTCTAGTATCTACACCCCCCCCCCTCANTAAAAGTAAACCTAATTTACAATTAGCTTTCTCTGGGATATCATCGTTTTCAGATTGGTTGCTTATTTGCTGAATATGATCTGTTTAAACCTACTACTTTTATACAAAATTGTATATATATTAATTTTCGTATATATTTGACACAGTTTTATATCAATTTCTCGAGACCTGAACATCAGATAAAACTTTCATGGGTCGCAATCAAGAGCTAAAGTGATTAGCTTTCAGCCTATACCCCCTTTCATTTTTCCTTTACTGTCCCTTTAAAAGAGTTGTTAAGAAGAACAAAAATGTGTTGAACTTAATATATATACTAGAAATTCAAGGCGCTTCGCGCCCTTCTTTCTAGGCTTTTAGGGCTCTTCGCGCCCATCTTCTATTTAAATTGTGAACAAGTTATTTTTGAAACAAAGAAGAAAATTTTTTTGCGGATTTTCAAGAATGTAATTTTTTTTTACAAAATTAAAAACCTTTAAACACATTTTTTAAAACTTTTATCATAAATAAGCCTTCCCTGTGGTTACGTGATGTCCCACAAAAAATTTGGGCCCGATCGGTTCAGCCGTTTGACGTTTATTGGATACAAACAAACAAACAGACAGACAAGCAAAATTCATTCAAAGATAATGTATATAATCTATATATAAATTTAGCCTGTCTGGGTGGGTGTTTGTTTGTTTGTTTGTTTGTATCCAATAAACGTCAAAACGGCTGAATCGATCTGGCCCAAATTTTGTGTGGGACCTCATGGGACCGCAGCCAAGGTTTGTGAATGATCAAATTTCAAAAATGTGTGTTTAAAAGTTTTTTAATTTTGTAAAATTTTGAAAATGCGCAAAAAATATTTTGAAATCCGTAAATTTTTTAAAAATTTGTTATACTATACAAAGAGAAGATGCTCACAGATAAAGCCACAATTAAAAGTTGAAATAGAAGATGGGCCCAGCCAAATAGGTTGTCAACCTATTTGGGCCCAGCCTAGTCTGATAAATTTGCCTTTCTCATACACAACTAGAGGAGCAACGAGGTCACAAAATTGTACCAGAATATCAATTAGATTATAACTTCTCCTCCTGGTTCCTACTTTTTTTAAATCGTTCGTTCCTTTCCGTTTGTTTCCCGTGAAAGTCTGAAAGAGCGATTGTTCCCCAGGAACGACGCCCAGCCCTACTCCTGGCTAGTTTGCTGTGATACAGTAATGAACTTCAGAAAGAAGTTTTCTATTGTAAATGAAATATAATTATAATTTAAATAATTTAATTAAAATTTCAATTATGTTTGATTTGGATTAAAAATTAAGATAATCCAACTGAGTAAACATGATCTGTAAATATAAACAGGGTCCACATGTTGTTTATTTTATTATACTGGTTCTTGTCAGATTTATGAGAATATTTCATACATATATATTTTACATATAAATAAATATATAATGGGATCCAGTTTCATCTAATTATGCAAACTTTGTAATGATGATCTAATTTTACATGACTGTATACAATACAAATACACCCCAATGTAAATTCATCAATTAGTGCCCGAGAATTAGTTGAGCTCGTTGAGCTTGATAGCTCCATGGTTCAACCACTTCTTCTAATGTTTAATTCGGCCATTTCATGTTGTAACAATTCTTTTTAGATTGTCTGACCTCCTATTGATCGATTTGCGCTGAAAATGAAATTTCTTAGAATTATATAACTCCAAATCATAGAGAATAGAATATATATTAGAGTGGAATTTACTAGAAAAAATTGTAAAACGGCCATTTTGTTGTACTTTTTCCATACTGCAGGTGTATGTCACATATTTGTGCTCTATAACCTTTTGGGCCCTGGAATATCATTTTATAGAAAATCTAAAATTAATATTAAAAGAAACCCAAATTATGACCAATGATCATTTCATATAAACTCTATGCCTTTCACTTTACAAACGATGATTTTCCGTTATAACTATAAATCAAATGATGTTTTTATTCACCTAATTCATTATAAAGTTTATTTAACAGTTTAAAAAATTCGAACTTGAAACTGTCAATACACGTTTATAGATGCAAGATGAATATCGAAGTATAAATAATAGTGACATGAACAAAAATGTTATTAAAAATCTATTAATATTTATGTCAACATGAATATAGAATATAAGGTTTTCACTATAAAAATACATTACAAATGTTATAACTTAAACGAAAGGGACTAAAGTGACGGCCAATGCTTAGGATCCGAACAAAAACCGAAATAAAAATCTTTTGCTCTTAAAACTGAACTGTTGAAAAAAAGAGAAAATATCCGAAATATCCTTATCACTGAATGGTTCATCAAGTTTTAGCATAAAAATAACAAAAAAGATAAGAAAATAGTTCAAAAATTCTTCGTTCGTGAAATAAATCAGTAAATCTTAAAGAAATGTTCATGAACTCGACCCGGATAAAGATTTTTTATTGTTTAAGTAAGCAGTACAGTGTGATCTGAGATTACTTAAAAATAAAACATTCTTCAGTTAAACTAAGATTTGTTTTAAAATAAATAAAAACTTGTTTGATTAAATTCAACAATAAAATGTACATATTTAAGCATAACACTGTTTCTAAAATTAAGCTTTAAACCACTTCCAACTGAAGTAAAATGCAGGAAAGATTGAAATTCTAAATGTTTTTTATCATAATTCATCTTATTAAAGGGACAGTAAAAGGAAAATGAAAGGGGGTATAGGCTGAAAGCTAATCACTTTAGCTCTTGATCGCGACCCATGAAAGTAATATCTGATGTTCCTGTCTCGAGAAACTGATATAAAACTGTGTTAAAATTATACGAAAATTCATATATGTAAAATTTTGAAAATCTGAAACTTAAATCACGTGACCAGAACTATCACCAATGGCAGAGAAGTATACTGGTCACGTTTCTCCGCCTGTATCACGTGACCACTTTACTGCACTGCCATTGGTGGAATTTCTGGTCAAGTAATACGGATGTAAAAATAATATTATGAATGAAATCTATTGAAAATAGAAATAAAAAATATAAAAGAAAACCTAAGGAATTGAGTTTTTGCCACAAACTAAAATCTTCTGATTCCAATATCTTTGCAATCTTTTGATGCAAACCTTTGATTTTTCAAACTTAGATTATTTTATCTATAAGTATTAATAGTTTGCAGATTAAATATTGCTTGTTCTCCACTCATTTTTAATCTCCAGATTAATTATCCGATCAGAATTAAGGATATCCCATTCAAAAGTTCCCATCTCTGGATTAAGGATATCCCATTCTAAAGTTTTCAGCTCAGGATATATATATATTGTTAAAAAATCGTCTAAACCCTCTCTATAAGTATCGTTAATGTAAAGAAAAGTTTGTTATACCTTTTCACCCAATAAGGGAAAATAATTGTTTTTGGTTTCATACAATTTTGAACACAAAGTATCTAAGAAGGCTATGCCTAAATACTTGCCAGTTTGTATGCATGTTAATTTTCCCTTTTCCTAAAAAAAAGTCTCCCACACCACACCTATGTTTAAAGAAGTTGAAGAGAATTATGTTTAAAATACATATATGTATTTTAAAGAGAACATTTGTAACTTTTCAAGTAAATATTTCCGAATATTTTTTATTCTGTTGATAACATTTAAAAATGATATTATTAATTGAGAATTCATTCTGGAACAAACCGGATTATAAGATTATTGTATAATTTAAATATATATTGTTATCATTTATCATTTATAAGATTGGTTATAACAGAAAATCCCATTTAAAAAGGTTTGAGGTTCCCTGAACCTGGGTACTAACCCCCCCTCCATGGGGAAAGCATCTCTCTACTGCTGGCGTGTATAAACGTCACTAGTGTTCTCCGGTCTCTACAGTCCAACACGAGTCTTCTTTAGTTAATTCTCACCCTCCATTCATACAGGACATCTTCCACCCACATCCATCCAGACCCTACACCACTCATCCAACTCATAAACAGTTCAGTCATCCAACTCTTAATATTTAGTTATGCTCAAAACTCTCCCCGAATTACAGGTATTTAAATATTTACAGTTGCCATTTCTTCTTTAAATATGTATTTTTCTCGACATTTTGGCAAAGTTAGACAATAGTTTTCTCATCAAGCATGGATTTGGGGCCAAGTGACTTGATTAGGAGAACATGAAAGAAGTAAAGAGCANGTCGGGGAGGTTAGCTAAAAATATAGATTGATTTATTTTATTTTGAATGTCTACCAATGGTTGTGATGTGCCAGGATCGATGCAGGAGGCAGGGAACTTTCAAACCAGAGTTTCCAAATCCCTCTTCTTCACAGACAAAATGGTTTCCCCCCTCCTTATTCCATGGCTCCGGCTCGATATTCCGATATTATGGAAAATAATCTTGATTAACGGACCATATCATTTTTTATATTTTTATTTGCGAAGAGCTTGATACTATTGGTATTTAAAGAACTTATAAAAACAAAATTACAACATTTGCTCCAGGTAGAAAAATTGAGCAATAAGCAATGCTTTTATTCTTTTTAAGTGCAAAGCGAACCAATATGCACACGCTCTCACACTAAAGAACTCTTGCCATGGAGTCCAGTTCTTTCCACAAGCTCTTTTTTATCCCTATATCTTTGGAACCTAATGTCGTCATCTTTGATATTTCAAATTATCTGTTATGAAATCTATATATAAATATAGCTTGTCTGTCTATCTGTTTGTTTGTATCCAATAAACGGTCAAAACAGCAGAACCGATCAGGCCCAAATTTTGTGTTGGACCTCACGTGGCCCCAGTGAAGGTTTACATGGCCAATCAGACTTTAAATATGTATAATCTTAAAATATTTTTATCTTAAATTATTCTATTTTGTAAAATTCTGTACAAAGAGAAGATGCTCATGCAGATAAAGCCACAATTAAAAGTTGAAAAAGCCTAATAATCTAAGATTTTAAAATCAAATGTTTTTACCATCAGGTTGCAAAGATTTAGGGATTACAAAATTTGAGTTTTTCTTTTAAACTGTAGCTAAAAACAAGCGTGCTGTTGTTTGGAAATTTACGTTTTTAGCCTATGGATACAAAAACGTATTTGCATGAGTTAAGAAGGTAACGTACTAAAGTTTATCCGGCCATGAAATATTATAGAGGCATAATTTGCCGGTCATGAAATATTATAGAGGCATAATTTGCCGGTCATGAAATATTATAGAGGCATAATTTGCCGGTTATGGTTTTCTTTATTACATTGTCAATGTACGCTATAAAGACTAACCTCTTTAACAAGTGTATTTAAGCTTTTAAGGTTTACATTTTTGTGTCTGAAACTTTTCAGTTTACATATACAATGTACATAAAAAATAAATGAATGGTACTTTAGCTTAAGGAAAAATTCATTATTTAAAATCAAGGCTTCTTGTCCCTCGGCCTCATCATGATATTATGAAGATGAATAAAAATTAAATTTCTAATATTTTGTTTAAAAGAGTTTATTTATTGACATTGAGACATTGAGACATTCTTAGTGAATTTTTGAGTACTCAAAAAAACCCTTCTACTTTGACTAAAAATGACAAATATCCTTGCTTAAAACAATGTTTTTGAAACTCCCAAAGATGGCTATTATATTCCAAAATAAATGGATGAATTTTTTCCTTTTCACCAACTTTTCAAACTCTAACTAGATTTTAGAAAATTATGAGAAATAATTTCTTTTATATTCGTCATTGCACCCCCCTTTCAGAAGAAAGGGGGGTACACCTGCACCCTTGCACCCCCCCCCCTGGTTACGGGCCTGGTTCCCATAACATAAGCACAAAAGAAAAAAAGAAAAACCAGACTTTAATCTTTCATTTGTTACTCCATTCTCAATATAAAATAGCTTTAAAAAATCATTGGTAATCTTCATAGCAATTGTTGTAACCTTTATAGTAGATTCTTAAACTTGGCTAACAATCCGCTCAAAATTTCTTAAATTTACGAACTTATGCACCCTTTTCGGTATTTTTAAAACTTTTTTTATTTACAAAAGAACGATTTAATTTTCTCAATTAATGAAACGCATAACAATCTTAAAATATTATTATCAATGTTTAAAAATCATATTGTACAGTATTGATGTATCATATTTTTAACAGTTCAAAGTCAAGTTTATATTTGTCAATCATCTGCTGAAAAAACATCAAATTTTGCGTCTCATATACCCCCCCCCCCCNAGTTTTCTCAAAACTAAAATTCGAAAAAAACTCCCTGCAATCTTGAGGATGAGTATACTGCAAACAGCTTACCCTTTTCCTGGCCATATATTTTGTAAATAATTTAAATTTGTCTCCATGTTAATTTTTAGTTTTTGCTATACGATGGCTCATCAGAATCGTATTATAATCTAATAAAAGAAGGGGAAAAGGATAATTGTCTCTCAAAATACAAAAAAAAATATTACAAACCCTTTCATTTCACAAGACAGAATGAACAAGATAGACAAAAAATTCCCAAATAGAGTTGATTTCAGAAAGCAGTCAATTTTTGCTTTAATTTGAAGAAAAAATTATTCTTTTCACAGATTTTAGGCCAATTTTCTCCTCTTTCTTTTTTCGTTTCCTTCTTTTAATATTTTTTCATTTTCTTCTTTTTTGTCTCAGACAGTGTGCCCCCACCTTCGGTAGTGTAAGGGGGGTACGTGCCCCTGCCCCCCCCCAGCTACGGGTTTGGCTTATAGAGTAATTAAACAATCGAAGTGGCTGGTCTATAGATGGAATAGATAGGATAGATAGGATATTTTGAATAGATGTAATCTACAAGGGGCACGTATTCAAGAATTTGTCTGAGGGGGGCTTATATTTTCTTTCCTTTCCGGGGGGGGGGCTCGACAGCCGCTGGGGGAACAAAAAACTTTAAAACCATAGATTTTATTGACCCAGGATGGGGGACATTATAAGCTTAAGCCCCCCGGCCCCCCACCTGAATCTCCTTCAAATCTGCTTTAAACCAGTTGCACCAGGTTTAAGATAAACATTTTCAGCTTGCAGCTTTATCAAGGGCATTAATAACACCCAGGGGCGTATTCAAGAAATTGTTTAGGGGGGCGGGACACTTAAACGCCACATGTGTACCATATACCCAATGTAAACGATCTCGACTAAATGCAATGAATAATGATCAGCTACCAGCAGGTTAGAAATTTAGTTCCTCATGTTTGTGCCATATGATTTAAAAAAATTAAAAATTGAGATTACCATATTTTCTTTACCTCTAACCCCACGAGGAAAAAAAACATTTCCTAAAAAAAACCCTCGGCTCTCCCCCCTAATTGCCGAAATCTTCTGGCCCGGCCCGCTAGCCCCATCCCCTCGCGCGCATCTCATCCCTCCCCTCCCAACGTACTCTATAATCTCTACTTCTTTGGTTGCTATGGGCGCTGCGTAAATTGCCTGGAGGTTCTTAAACTGGTTTCTCAGAAAATCCTCGTTAGTAAACTACGCAGACATACACTATTATTACTACAAAGTACACGGATACGGCTCTTCTTACTATTCTAATCAGTTCAGTTGTAGTTTAGAGACACTCGAGACACAGCTGTTGACTATCTTGGACTCAGTGGACAGTAGTTCGTGTAGTCAATAGTTGCGTGTGTGACACCGTTAAATTTTAGTTTTATAACCTCGTACTTTACGAATACGCATGGCTTTACATATAATACTGGAAATCATGCATTGTCCACGGATCAACATGTATTCAAACAATGAGATGCAAACTCCAATGAATTTAAAACTGTGCCTATTTTACTGTGAAATTTTCCGAAAAAATAACCAAATATAACATAAATCAACAGTGATTTGTGAATGATAAAAGTGAATCTTTTTAATATAAACATTTAACGGTTTCATCTCACTGTTATCTTACGTTATCTTACTTCTAATGCAAAATAGGGTAATTTCCTAGAGAACGATTTTTGGACCCCGCCCCCCCCGGCCCCCCTCCTATCATTTTGTACATGGATCTTAAAAGTAAGACATGTGGCCTCAGCGCTCGGCCCCCTAGCCTGTCCTAGCCGCAGCGCTCGGCCCAAAAAGTGTCTCAACCTAACCTAACCCTAAATAAAAACCATTTTAATTGAAAATTGTTGAAAAAGTGGTCATGTACAAGATTAATAGGAGGTCCAAAAATCGTTATCTAGGACGGACCCCAAAATAGAGATCATAGCTTGTTAAAATACTTTTGAAAAAGTGGAGATTTCGTGATCAAGAAATTTATTTTTCCAAAAAATTATTTGTTTTACTTTCATAGAAATATTTTTCATGAAACGGCATTTTGATACCTTAAGAAATTAGTATTAAAACTTGATGATGTATAATTCTTGGAACCTATATCTCCACGTGATTTAAGACGGAGATCCCTGTTGTCGACCCCCCCCCCCTCATCCCCAGCAATCCCACTCTTATTTATTCCTTGTTACAAAGTTCTCTGCTAACGCCCATTATAAGAGATTAAGAGCTGGTGCTATCAGGGATAAATAATGTTATATTCTTCTAAATCTTGTATAAAAGCAAGATCTAGTTCTAAATATAACCATTAAACTTAATATCTAATGTGTTTATAATTTTAACACACAGTACATGAAGTGGGGAAATTACGCGCGCATGCCGTGTTGAATTGCAAGACAGAGAGAGAGAGCCCATTCTAGCCGCGGTGCTCGGCCCCTAGCCTAGGCGCTCGGTCCCCTAGCCTGTCCCAGCCGCAGCGCTCGGACCATAAATTGTCTTAACCTAACCCTAACATATATATATTTATCTCTATTCTTGTAATTCAACGCGGCAAGAGCACGGAACTACTTTGGGCAACTACTTAATTTTTTATTTTTTTATTGTTTCGTAGAGGTTAGGTTAAGACACTTTCTGGGCCGAGCGCTGCGGATAGTACATGCTAGGGGGCCGAGTGCCGCGGCTAGGACAGGCCAGGGGGCCGGGCGCTGCGGCCACAAGTACATAAAGCAGCTGTAAAACAAATTACTTGTACTTTGACTAGGGTCAACATTTTGACTTATAAATGAGTTTTGACATATGATCTCAAATCTAACCGTGTTCACAGATAGGGATCCAATTAAAAGTTGAATTAGAAAGCCTTGTAAGAAATATATTTAATGAAAGAATGTTACTCCCTGAACTAGTTTAGTGTACAGTGCATTAGTTTGTGGTATAGATAAAAAAATAAATACTGGTAGTTTACTATTATATTAAATCCTTATCTTCTACAGTTTGCAAGTTTATATTTGGATAAGTTAACCTCTGTCCATGAAACAACATGTTTTACTACAAGTTGTAGTTTTAATAGTACTTGGGCAAGTTCCTGTTAATTTCTAAGCTGTAGCCTGTATGCCAAATTATTGTTCACTACAATTTATTTCCCACTATTCTTTTCGAGTTTTTCTCATAAATATTATTTTTTACTATTTTTTACTTTCGGTAAGGTCAGGAATAAACCTGGAAGATTTGAACGTTGAATTTTTCTTTCACCGTGAAGAGAGATTTTATTTTGTAAAGATAGATTTACAATTAAAATTAAGATTTAAAGTAAATTCAATTCTTGTATTATTTTTTAAGCGAGTGTTGAAGGAATACTATAATTGAATTCTGAATCAAATTTTATTATTTATCTATGTTCGATGTTTCACTCCCTTTTATCATTTCATTTTAGTAAACACCCCCTTTATTATTTCGTTTTGGTCAACACTCCCTTTATCATTTCATTTTTAGTCAACACTCTCTTTATCATTCCATTTTAGTCAACACTTACTTTATCATTTCATTTTTAGTCAACACTCCCTTTATCATTTCATTTTAGTCAACACTCCATTTATCATTTCATTTTTATTCAACACCCCCTTTATCATTTCATTTGTTGTCACACTCCATTTATCATTTCATTTTTATTCAACACTCCTTTTATCATTACATTTTTAGTCAAAACTCCTTTTATCATTTCATTTTTAGTTAACACCCCCTTTATCATTTCATTTTTATTCAACACTCCCTTTATGAATTCATTTTTAGTTAACACCCCCCATCATTTCATTTTTATTCAACACCCCCTTTATCATTTCATTTATTTTTCAGATAAAGTGTTGACTCGAAGTTTGTCCAGACTAGATGGGAAAACGTAAACAGAAAGTTCGCTGGTGCACTGTAGACGGTCTGAAGTGGACAAATAACGAGGTAATGAGACCGTTTTTGTAAACAATCTTTCTCGGATATTATTTGTCATAAGGGTTACAAGTATCTTCTATATATAAAGTGGTAATCTCTGTTTGTCTGTTTGTTTGTCCGATTATAACTCAGGAACCCCTGAACCGATTTGTCTCAAACTTTGATCGTGGAAATTGGGAGACCCACGCTAACGTTCTTAGCTTAGTTTTGAGATTTTTAGTTGAGTGGATCGACTTTAATAAAGAGCGGGTTAACTACAGGAGTAACTATGAGTACCCTGGGTTCCCAAGCCAGTATTGATCTGTTCCTAATAAAATTATTTCGAATTCCCCTGATAGACATATATATGTTCATTACCAACAGATAGGATATTTTATCAGCCGTTATCGTCAAAATGTTAATCTCATAAGCATAAAGAGAGGGGGGGGGGGGGGGAAATTAAGTTTTAAACGGACTGTTAGCGTAAATTTAAGTGCCTCCTTAAGCAAAAATGACTGTCCACAACGGTACCCTGGCAACCTTAATCTGATAAAAACGTGGAAGATAATATAAGCAAGAAATGCGCAGAGAATTCTTAAATGAAAATAAAAACAAAAACATTGTTATATAATTCATAATTGATCAGACAACGTTGTGAATCTTGGCATTACCATTTTTGCATGGAGGGTCACTTGAACTTACGCTTACAGTCCTTTAAAAGGGGGTGTTCGCGAAAAATGAAAGGGGGTATAGGCTTAATGCCATAAAAAAGCGCTTTTGATCGCTACTAATCCTACTTCTATCTGTTGCGTCTATAAGGAGAAACTTGTAAAAGCCGTCTCGTACCGAATAATCTAGCGCCCATACAAATTGAGAAAATTGCAACATACGACTTAGACCGTAAAAAATCAATTTAATTTCAAACAAATCATTTAGATATTACAACCTATAGTCATCGATTATCTTTCTCCACATTTGTATATAGTTTATATTTTATAATATTTTTATTTTTTTAGAAAACGTTTTAACTAACTTCGAAAAATGTGAGTGGTCCGCGGCATTCTTAGATAGTCGCGCAAGCCGCAAGAGAAATAAAATAATCAAATTCAAAACAAATTAATTAAGAAATATTATAAAATATAAACTATATACAAATGTGGCGAAAGATAATAGATGACTATATGTTGTAATGTCTGAGGGATTTGTTTGAAATTAAATTGATTTTTTTACGGTCTAAGTCGTATCTTGCAATTTTCTCAATTTGTATGGGCGCTAAGTTATTCGCTATTAGTCGTTTTTAACAGTTTTCTCCTTATAGACGCAACAGATAGAAGTAAGGTTAGTAGCGATCAAAAGCGCTTTTTTATCGCATTAAGCCTATACCCCATTTCATTTTTCGCGAACACTCCCTTTAAGAGATAAAATAATTAAAGAATATTAAAGGCACTGAGATGGTACTTTTAGGTTTTCTTATTATACTGATGCAGTTATTCATTATTGTGTTGGAATAAAAACGATCGTTTTTAAGTTGAAGTGGAATAATCCTTCAACTTGGACTCCCCGGTATCCGAGCTTCTCGCCAATAATCCAGTTAATTTCATTTTCCTTGGAGAAGAGATACTACGTGATGTATAACTCCTAATCCCTTCCTTACCCCCTCCTTACCCCCCTCCCCTCCTCCCCCCTCCCTCCTCGCTCAATTACCAAGTTTTGGTGAACGGCCAACTGGAGGGTTAGATCAATATTTCTGTCTTATATCAAACAGTCCCCATATGCTTTATCACAGTTAGATCAATAATGAAATCAATTTTCGTTATTCACTGTCATAAATTTTATTCAATGTAGTAGCTGAAACAAGATTTGTCCTCATTCATGGAAAGATCGATGCATTTTTTAACAGAAGATGGACAAGGGGGGGGGGGATTAAGCCCCCAACCCACTCTATTTATATCGTTTGTGTTTGTTTCTAAAAATATTTTTGTTTCTATTAGTTCTAATTTTGTATAAAATATCTATCCTGAAAAATTCTATTTAAGTTTTTTAAACTTGTCAAATTTTGCAGATATGTCGAAAAGTATATTGATTTAATCCGTCTTCGCCTCCTCTTGATGGTTTCATGTTTCTATATCAATCTATTATCTGTCTACTGAGTATTGGATAAAGTTAATTTTCAGAATTGATCAGTTTATTGAACCGTATTATTGGTAACAATCAACTTATCTTTCTATCATTCAACTTTTTATCAAAATTATAAATTAAAGGGACGTAAGCGTAATTTTAAGACTCCGTACAAAGACGACATTGCCAGATTTACAACGACACGCTTAAAACTTTAATTTTATCAAAAATTTGGACGATAACGCAGTTTTTCTGACTCTTAATTTTTTTTCTGTGAATTTTTCCATTGTTTCTCATAAACAAGAAATAAGCGAGTCACTTTCGCAGAGAAACTGAAAATGAAAATAGTCGGTTTTAAGAAACAAACACATTGATATACTTTTAAGGGTACCGTTGTAAATCGGCCATTGCCATCTTTGCATGGAGGGTCACTTGAAATTATCTTAGAGCCCCTAAGCTTTTACATTTCTCTGAGTTAACGACTTGATTTATGTGATTGCACAGTGCACATTTGTTGGATTTGTATCAGAACTGCAGAACTTGAACCTATATATTGTAAACTAGTCAACCTGGTTAATCTGAAACCGGTCTTTCAGCTTCAGTTCTATCTTTTACTTTCCTTGTATTATCTATTATTCAGAGATTTGTCATCTTGTCTGTTTCCTGTCCAATGTTTTCAGTTATTTTCTCTTAAGTGGAGTATTCGGTGCGGCGGGGGGGGGGGGGCTATGGGAGCTCAGCACCCCTCCCCTAGGTCAGAAAATGGTTTTCAGGGGGGAGTTTTGGGTCCAAACGGGTACTGAGCCCCCCTCCCCCCACACTTTCAAGAAGGGGAAAAATTGAGCCCACCATACACAAACTCCTGAGTACGCCCCTGTTTTTACCTTATTTGTTCAGGCATAGTCAAGTCATTTATTTCTTTTTCTTCCCAAGTTTTAGGTTTGAATTATTTATTACAGTTGGGGGGACGTTATTAGTAATAATTAGCTGACAAAATATATTCTTTGATAAATATTGAATTATAAGCTTGGAATTAATATTATAAAACTTTTTGTTAATATTTAGGTCATGTATGTTGTAGTATATATTTGATGGTTTATTTTCCTATTCTGTGAAAACCTTTTTTTATAGAAATAGATCAAACAATACCATGCAATATTCTTCATTACGAATTTTATCTAATCCAGAGTTATGTTTAATTTTTATGACAACGAAATTTTATGAATTTGAGGGTGGGGCTATGGGGGCTAAGACCCCACCCAGCCCTCTGGATCAGTAAAATCTTTGGTTTCCTTGGGGCTTTCAGCCCCAAAGGTTGCTAAGCCCCCGGGACAGAATTTTTTTTAACCCCCTCAATCCTAATTAAGTTATAAAATCTTGAAAAACTTGAGTTTTCTTGGATGTGAACTTTTTGTTAAAGCTTCAATAATTTGTAAATAATTCTTATGTTCTTATTCAAGATAATCCACTGAAAAATATTCTCAACTTTTTGTAAATTTTATCTGCTTATTTTTATTGTGAAAAAGTCATGAAAGATAAAGAACTGATAATATTTAAGAGGGAGGTGCCTGGGGAGTTTTAAGTGTAAAGGGGGAAAAAAATTAAAAACACCCATATAATAGAGCCCTTTGCTCTCTAAGATGGGGTGGTCTTCAGATCCTCTCTTATCTTATCTTATCTTATATATATACTAGTTTGGGAACCCAGCGCTCCCCAGGTTACAAAAAGTTACTGCTGCCGTTTACCCGCACTTAAACTCTTTACTAGGAAACTAAACTTTCGTTATTGAAGTCTACCAGAGATTGCAACTTTATAGATAAAGATACTAATATGTTAGCTTACAACTTTATATATATAGATATTAATATGTTATCTCACAACTTTATATATACAGCGGAAACTAAAACCATAAAATTCCCAAGGTGAATAAAATAAAGCATAGTTTTATTATTGATATGGGAAATCTTAAAAATTAAATAAAATGTCTACTTTGTTGTCTGAATCTGTGGTGCCGTTGTTTCTGCCTCACCTGTTAGAATAAGACATATCTAGATATGTCACAGGAGTCATTTCTGACAGGGAATAGGTCATTTTAGAATTAATTGGGGTCCCTTTTCGGAGAAATATATTCTTACTTTCTTGGAAACCCAGCTTTGCCAGGATTTTTAGGGGGATTGGGAGACCGATAGAATGAAAAACTGGAGGGGGAAGTTTTGGAGGGTCAGCATTTGACTATTTATAAAATGTTGTAGCAGCTTCTGACCTTTGTCTGTACTCTATATATATTTGCTCTATTTAAACTTAACTCCTTCTTTTGACATGTTGCATAAAAACATCTTAACTATTAGTTTTTTTACAAGCTGTAACACCATAACTCGATCAAGGTCTGACATGGTTTGAACCATCTCGTTTCTTGAATTTTGGTAGAGCGATGGTTAATTAATTGGATTGAAATTTTCCTCCAAAATAAGTATTTTTAATGTACGCGGTTTCCTATCAAACTAAAATAAGTAAGATCGAATAAGATATCTGTATAGACGAAGCTGTTCTAGATGAACCGGAAGTATTTTGTAAATTTAGAAGTAGGTTTATTCCCTGATAAAATCCTGTTCTTTAAAAATAGACGAATAGTTCTAAATAATTTATTAGTGAGAACACGAGACATTCATAATCAATACATAGCATTCATTACATCTCCAGGTTCAATCCTTATCGTGGAATAGTGATAAGGCCCTAACTCCCAAACCATCAAATCCAAACATCAGGTCACGTGATAAGTTCTATCTATCTATCACAGGCTCCAATAAACAATATCCTTACATATATTAAGTAATTAACCGCGACAATCACAAATTTTGTTCACATTTGACTGATTATAATTATAATCTGGTCATGTTTTCTATATAATAGGTTAGGTTAAGTTGGGATTATATCTGGGCCGAGCCCTGCGGCTATTAAAAACTTAGTTAAAGTTTGCTAACATTAGTCTTTGTTCCCCAATTAAATCTGCCCATGATATCTATATATATAGGTAGGTGGTTCGAGGTTTCGTGATTAAAAAATTATATTAGTTTCAGGCCAAAATTTGAATTCGGGCCTTACCACTGTACCACAACCCCTAACGGTCAGAAATTACCTATCTCCACAAATATACTTATNGGGGGGGGTAGCTCAATCTGTTGAATAATTTATTTAGTTTCCCTGTGTTGTAAACAAGAGAATGCAACCTATAAATCTTGAGTTAAGCTGTATTCTTGTATTCGAAAACAACATTATTTTTTGTTGTAGGACGAATCCAGTCCCGAGGGCTCAGTCACGGGTGGAGAGGGGGGCGGACCCGTCCCTACGGGGTCGGGTAGAAGGGGCGGAGTACAGAGTTATTCACCGGGAGGCGTGGCTCCGAGGTTTGAGAAGCGTCCACAGGTAGGTTTTTACTATTTAGGAACTGTTTTCTTATGATTTTAATGTTTAATATATTTCCAATCTGTCGTTAGTTCATCGTAATTTGAGTAGGATCGTGTCTACATTGATATTTAGACCGTATTCAACTTTTAAAGTGACATGCTGTGCTGTCACTTTGATTTTTCTCATGTTTATGCGTACACGAGAATAGTAATGTTATATTTTTTAATTAAAATTAAAATCCTAATTTTATAATAGTTGGGTTCATTCTCTACATATTCAAAAGACAAAAATCTCATTTTTTCTGTTTTCTTTTTTTCTTTTTTTTAGACACTTTTGTCCATTGTCCAAGCTCTAATCGTCGTTTTATCTTAACTATATATTTTAGAACGGCCATGTTTATTATGAAGGAGAGTACTGTGAGGCAGAAGAAATGCCAAACGGTTTCACAAAAATCAGGAAAATAGTCAAACCAGCTCATAAATATTTTAATTAATTTTCTATGTATTCTCAGAATTTAGTTTTGTATGTTACCACTGTTAACATAATTCATTTTTCGCGAACACTCCCTTTAACTCTGTTTCACGTCTACCCCACATGTGAGAACATTCCTAGTTCTGGTGATTTAAAGTTTGTTCATCCCCTAGATTAGAGACTAATGTTGCTCTAATCCACAGAGCTGAGGCTAGATAATTATTTATTTAAGGGACTGCCATTTTATTATGTAAATTTTTTTAATTCCTTGGATGTGGTGGCCGTTATTTTTGGCTCCCTCTCCGGAGTCGAACCCGTCAAAACCATTGGTTTTAAATAAAAACAATTGGGATGAAGTTCTCAGGTTTGTAAATTTGCTTAAAAATCATGACAAAAACATTTCCAGCTCGTCAAAAAATTTGGATTTCATTTCCGAATTTGATTACTTTTTATATAACTTTTTGATGTTGGCTCGGATTTTAAACCCAGCAAACGCCCCTGGATCTACCCGGAGGGGGGGGGGGTGTTTATAAGAGACAAAATTCCCCTAATTTATGCCGCACTGTGGGAGGGAGAAGTATTGTTTTTATTGAATTTTATTGTAGAAAACTCATCGGAATAGAGTTGTTATTGTTCAGATCATGCAAGAGTTTCTTGCAGTCCTGCTGCTCAGCTACTTTATAATAAGGGATTGCTCTTGAAATTTGTAACGTTTGTTGAGACAGATTTCCTTTCAATTTGTCCTTTTTTTTGCTGGAGAAGAGGGCTTATTTCATCAAGTTTAATTGGGGCGGGGGCTTTCATTTTTTTAATGCTTGTTTTGACAAGGATAAAAGCTTTGAGGCATGCACAAAAACACATTTTTATGTAGGAATAGACATCCTTTAAACTTATTTTGAGAGAGAGCCTTTTGATTTGAACAAACTTGTTTGTTGAGACTGAGAGAAAGCCTTTTGATTTTTATCTAAAATTTTTTTTAAAATTTAATGATGAAAATTTATTTACTCTCTCTAAAATTAATTCTTTTCGCGGGGTAAACATAAAAATAAGGTATTGTTAAAACCTGTAACTTCTTAACTTTGGAAAATTTTTATTTTCATGGTTTATTTTTGAGTTATTTTGAACTATTTGTACCTCTAGATCCAAGAACCTTGATATTCTCTTCAAACGTGAATATTATGAACAGAGGCTTCATCAGCAGCGGTTGCAAGAACAACAGAAACAGGAGCAAACCCTACCTGCTTCCCAACCTGGAGAGGGTTCAGAACCTACAGAGATAGCTGAAGCAGAGCCCAACAATCCTGAACTATCAGCAGAGGATGTGTCAACCATTCCTGGACCGGAGACTCAACCCAAACCATTCAGAGCTTCCAAGAGTTTAGATCAGATTGATCCTGCAAATATCCCCGAGTTCAGACCGATGAATTCTCTACCACTTTCTGGAGATCAACACCAGGATATGCAGAGTGGTCAACAGAGTCCTTACTATCCAGGATACTATACTGAGCAGGGATACTATCCTGCACCTTCCCGTCCCAACCTGTATCTATACTCACCCTCAAACAACACTCTTATACCCTGCGAGGAGATAATTATTCCTAATCCTGCTGTATCAGGAGAAGGTCCTGTTTATCCTGGTCCTACTAATATCTACCTGGCCTATCCTGTCTCCGGACCTGATGGAAGGGGATATATTACTCAACCCTTCTCTCCACCCTTACCCCAGGAGTATATGTCCTATCCCAGCTATTCTCCAAGTATATCGGATGGAAGTCATTACCACTCCTCTACTCCACAAACTCCGAATTCTGGACATGATTCTGGAAGCTCAACTCAACCTGCCTCCCCCCCTCCCCTTGTCAACTATCATCCTGCAAACTGGTTTCAACGGGAGGCCAAGACTCCAGATTTCCTGCAGAATCGATCTGAGCCTGAAGTCCAGGCTTTTGATTCAAGATCTAGAAATGTTAAGAGTGAGCTCAGTAACTCTTCCTCTCCTGATACTCCAACCGTGCAATACATCCCTGGTCTTCCTCCTCAGGTTCAAGCTACAACACCCAAGAAATCTCAAAAGAAGAAGAAGAAGAAGAAGCCCCAGTCCGACCACCGGGACTCTTTGTCCAGTGAGTCTGAGTTAAGTAGGATCTATGGATCTGGACAAGAGACCGGCAACACACTTACAAATAACAGTTCCCCGGTACTCGAAGTCAACCTCACCGATGATTTAGCTGATTTCATGGTTAACCCTCCGACTGAACCAGAATGCTCAGACGAAGAAACATTAAGAAATAGTTCGGGGGCTATGAACCAGGGTCTTAAAAGAGACGACACCATCCTTAACCTAAAAGATCTTCCCAATGACCTAACTAACCTAGAATTGGAAACCTTTCAAAACGACCCACAGAATCTTGTTGATTCGGGGATAGAAAAGGACCTCGAGGAAATGCTCATCTCAGACCTGGAATCAAAGAGATCTCTAAAATCTGACTCAGATGATAGTTTTGATATGGTTTCCACTACAATACCTCCATTTCCTGAACCAGTTAAAGACCCTGTACCGGAAGTAGAGGAATTGGAAGAAGAAAATGTGATCAGTTTTGAATGTGATGATATGTGTGTCGAACCTGTTCCTCTTTCTACCCCAATAAACCAGAAACCTGATCTAGTTGAGCCCTTGGTGGAAGAAACAGATAATGTTGAAGTGTCGGTTGAACCTGAGCACCAACAAGTGGAAGAGGTTTTAGAAAAAGAACTAGAGGTTCTAGAAATTACTACACTTGTAGTTGTTCCCCTTGAAACAGAATCCTTGATCCCTGAACCTTCCCAGGGTCCCCTGTATACAGCTGAATCTTCTCATCTCTCAGATTCTCACAACGTACCTGCTAAACCGAGAAAGAAGAGAACAAAGAAGAAGACAGCAAATATGGTGCTAACGCCGGAGAAATCGGAAATTACTTCAGAACACCAAGATATTCCTACAGAAAACGCAAGTAAAATGTCTTATAGCGCAGTCTGTAAGACAAGTGATCATAAGATGAATTCTAGTCAACAAACCCAAGAACCAGAACCTGAAAAGAAACCTGCTCCTGTAGTTCTTGGTCAAGAGAGAGAAACTTCAAAATCCGTCCATACCCCTGTAGACTTGAAACCTGAAGAATGGGAAACCGTTCCTCATGCGCTATCTAACCCGGGTAACTGGGAGAAAAAACAGAAAAAGAATAAAAAGAAGAAACTCAGCTCTGTTAGCTTTGAAGAGATCCCGGAGATAATTGAAACCCAAGAAGTTCATGAGGATTCAACAGAGAAAAAAGAAGAGATGCCTGATCTAGAGCTTATTAAACCCGTAGATCCTGTCAGAGTTGAGAGACTGCAAACCCCTGAATTAGAGCTTAAACCCGAGGATGAATGTGAAGAGAAGAAAAAGAATAAAAAGAAGAAGAAAAAGCATGGAAGCGAGGAGCCTGAGGAGAAGCAGCACAAGATTCTCATTTGCGACAATCAGGTATTTTCAAAAAGGAAAGCTGAGTGTTCTTAACGTCAGAAATTTCCACATGCATATTTGAAACTCCATTCCTAATCTATGCCCCCCCCTTCCCCATCTGCATATTTGAAACTCCATTCCAAATATATTTTTTATCTGAAACAAAATTGCATTTTAAACAAACAAAAAATACAAAAAAAAACTTAAATAAAGATGAAAAGTTTCATCTTAAAATTCGATAAAAATATTCTGCACTCCGCTGGAGTAAGTATTGTTAAGATAGATTGATCCTAGCAGCTCAGTTCATTCTTCTTATCTTTTCCAATCATTTAAGATATTCCCTCAATCCGAGTGTTAGTACTGGCCCTGGTAGGTAAAAGAAATTTAAATTTTATCCTGCTTTGCTATTGAAGGTAGAATGGTAGAATGAAATCTTATCGGAAAGAAATACTACTAAATTTGTCTTTGTAAAATGTATTTTATAAAGATTTCGTTAGGGTTGAAGACTAACTTTATCACAACAATACTTAAATCTTCGAGAGTTATTAGGTAGTGATGGGGTTCATGGCGGGCGGTCACTCCCTCTCCTGGATATGCACATTGCATATGCAATCCCTGTAGATGAATAAGTACGGACGGAAAGGAGAAGGAATTTAAAATTTGAAAGCTACCCGTTACCTAGCACCTGTCCCCACCCTCCCTCCCCCCGTCTCCTTGTCATATGATTCAAGGATGCCTCCTAGTAACAGAATTTTACCTCGTGCTACTGAAAGAACGGGAAGCCGGTAAAGGGGGAGAAGGTTATGGGTTTGCTCTATGCTGGGAGAATAAACGGTACTCACTCATCCGACCTAGAGGAAATGGACCTAAAGGTTTTATGACCTAAACCAATTGTACTTTACCTTGAAAAGTTGAAATAGGTTAGGTTAGGTTAGACTGATTGGTGGAGATGGATGGGGAGAGACGTAGTCATAATCGGGAGTCGATTTTAATCCTTACTAACGCGCGGGAGAGAAAACAGTCGATAGTTAGGTCGGAATCACTTTAGGTCAGTTAATCCATAGCATCGATTGAACTAAGGTGAATGATGAGGCCAGTTAAAATATGAAAACATAGAATATGTTAGGATCAAGGTCTGAACAAAAGAGAATGAAGAAAACTCACATTTTTCTGTTAGGACGAAGTTACTAAATCTGCATTCTAAATTTACTCTTTAGTCACTTAGTGTCTGGATTAATTAAGAATTATTTACCCATTAGCTGACCGCGTGTAAAATGTAACTTTAGTAACCTGACCAAATGTAAGCTTTCAATTTCCATGAATGAGAGAATGTTCACAATTTCTTTTTTACTTTAAACTATCTCACACTTTTTTACCTTAGGGCCAGAAGTTGTGCCTATTTACGGGAAGATGAAGAGAATTTTCAAAAATGTTGCTGTCGTATAACATTTCTTCTCCCTAGCACAAATATGCTGAGCTATGGAAACTTACTCGTTTAATGGGGGAAACATTTAAAATATGCAAGTATCCCGCAGTCAACCTTAGTAAATTAGAATGCTAAGTTTAATATATTTAGAATAAATGGCTTCTTCACTACTATAAGCGACGTCTAGACAAGACCTCCAGGCTTATGTTCTTTTTAACCATTTCACCCTATTTTCCCCTCCTCTTCAAATATTCTTTCCCTACCCTCTGCCAAATCCCCTTTACATCCATTCATTCTCAAACAGCTCATTTCATCCACTCACAGATCTGGCCGATCCCATCATTTTACTTCCCCTCCCCCAACCCCTTTCGAGATGTAACCAAAAATAGTAAAATAAAATAAAACATCATTTTCTTGTTTCTCTTTGATGAAAAACTTCCCAAGTCTGTTTCAATAAAGTATTAAAGTGACTGTATCCAGGGGCGGATACAGGGGGCGGGGGGACATTCGCCCCCTTTGATATTTCGTATTTTTTGTTCCTATTTTCAGAATAGCTTCTCAATAGCATGCTTAAGGGAAAGGAACCCTAGTGCAAAACCGGAAAATATCTGTCTTAATAAACTATAATGTGTGAAAAGTTAAAAAATCTAGTTTTTTAGTCTTTAGTCATTAATTTTGACTCTTTGAGTCTTTTAAGTAAAAAAAATTTTCGCCTTGCCTCCCCCTCACTTAAATCCTGTATCCGCCCCTGATTGTATTGTAATGATGAACTTTTAACCAATATAGACCGTTAGAATAGTATTGACACAACATGCAACTAGGAGAGAAAATAATTTTTTCTCTAAATATTAACTTATTTTTTATTTTGTATATATTTTTGGTTCTGCCATAAAAAGATTTGCCGTTTTTAAAAAGATATTTGGTAGCGAAGGTGGGGGGAGAGGCTGAGAAGGGGATAGATAATACTAATATGCTGAATCTTGTTTGATAGAATAAGACTGAGAAACTTTATTGTATCTTTTAAATGCAATAAGTTAAACCTAAATAAAATGATAAAATAAACGGTTATTAAACGGATGTATAAAATGAATAAATTAAACGGATTGTGTTATGTATTGATTAAAACAGATTCTATGGCTTCTTGGTTATATATCCTTAGACATAACAGATTTAAGACCCAAGGGGGGGTATTTCTCATAATATTGATCACATTTTCATGTCATTTCAACATTCCTTATAATAACAACTTTTTTTGCTAAATTCTTTAATGATTCTCATAGTTGGGAAAAGTAGATCTTTTTAACAATTTGTTTAAAAAGATTTTTTTTCTATAGAAGATAGATACAAAGTTGTACTGAATTAGTTAAAATTATTACAGTATTCCATTATTTCCCACTTGTAGAAAAAATACTTTGGTATTCTTGGGCCCGGGACCTTAACCGTAAAAATTTATCTAATTCCGTCTTGCAGGGTGTTTTTTGTTTTCCCTTACAATTCCTGCTTTTCAGTAGATAATTGATTTATGACAGCTAGTGAACTAGTATTTGATAATTAAATTATTTTTTAGATTGAGATTCGTTATTCGCGCTCTGTTAAACGCGCTTGTGATGTTTTGGATCCGGACCAGATCGAGTGCGCGAGTACAACTGGTTACTGTGATATTCTAATCATAGAGAAGCTTGGTTGTGGTATTGCCAGGGGAAGGTAATATTATTTTATATATATAAATTAGCAAGGGAACCCAGCGTTGTCTGGAGTTTTCCCTACAGCCGTTGTCGTATATATCAATAAAATAAAGACGACTTTCTTGTTCAGTTTTGATTACTACCAGGCTTTCAAACATCATGAATACACCACACAAAAATGGAAACTGTCAATTAAAATGTTTTAAATGTCTACTTAAAAACTTGTAATTTGTTGAAAGCTTGTTAAAAATCAAAATTTTAATAGAAAAGTCGTCTTCATGGTGTTGATTTAATTGCCGAACACTGTATAAAACTAACCCCACTCAACATGGAATTGTTAAACCTAGTTACGAACATTCCTATGGTTCTACTTAATTCCCCAATTAAAATTTGAGTCTATTCGGTCCAGGGGTTTGTAAGTTACGATCGGACATCCAAACAAACAAGGAAAAATGACTACAGTTAAAATATTTGAATTGTCGTTTTCTTGATACTTATTTATCATTTGTAGTTCAATACTACATACTTAGAACCAGAAAAACTGAGAAATATGAAGACGACATTAAAACAATAATTTCTGTATTAGTGTATTTGATGTTAAAAAGCAAATGGTTTTACTACAGTGAAACCGTTGTTTCAGAGTATTGAATGATTCTAATGATGATTTTTATACTCTTTTCTCTCTCTTATCCCAACTTAACAGTAATCCGCTAATTCCTTCAAAATGTCGTCTTCACCCCTTATCGACATTTGTACCCACTAAACTACATATTCTCCATAGTCTTTTACACGTATTATTTTATATCTGTATCTCTGTTCTGAACTTCTATATCTTGCTGATTCTCTTTCCAATACTGTGGTCCCCGTAGAACATCTATTCATTACTCAATCTTCCCAATCACTCCAAGTTCCGATTACCAACCCTTTTATCATCCTCACATTCATTTAATCCCAATCCCAACTTCCTCTTTAGTTGGTATCCATCCCAATTCCCAACCTATTTTATCTATTCCCAATTTATCCCTGTCCAACCTATTCCAACTTCCTAGTCCTCATCCTAATCCCAATCCTTCCAATCCCAACATTGGTTAACATTCATTTGGGATTCTTACAGTTTGGGATTTTACTTATAAAATCATAAAGAAATGTTTTATATTATTGCCGACCTTTTTCACATGACAAATGACAACAAGCAAACAAAATATTATGATTTAATGATGTATTATTGTTTCATGAATGCCTTTTTAGAAAACCTTTATATACACCAGTTGTATCTGGCACTTGGATTTCTATCTTTTCTCTACCTGCGTGGTTTTAAATGGTTGGCTTGGTGTAGGGGTGGTTATATCCCACAACAAGAATTATTAATTTAATGATGCCCTTAATGACGAATACATTGGAAGAATTTATCAAATGTCGTCTTGACAATTTTTCAATGAGTTTTATACTATTTTACGTAAATTTCAGTATTTGCGAAAATAAATAGCCATAAATATGTATGAACAGTTTTAAAGAGTTCCATATAATCATTTAATTAAAAAACTAAATATCTGCAACATTCCATTATCAGAAAGTGAAGAATACGACATTTAATAAATTCTTTCGATGTATTCGTTATTAAGGGTTTCACTGTAATAACTTAATAATTCACTTATTAAGTGAAAAGGGTCTGTTTACACTGCACTATTGCTTTGTTTCATTCATTGAACTATTAAACTTGAGTCCTAAACGTTAAAGTCGTCTATTTCTGAGTTTTATGGTTATCACTTTAGAATCGAGGATATTAATAAAAGTTAGATATTTCCTAAATTTAAGAAAAGACGACACCATCATACTTGTAATGTGTTTCCAATAGAATTTACAAATTGGACAAAAAATAATATTTTATCTTATTTTCAGCATGAGTCTGGGTCGCCTATACCAGGGTAGATATGTTCCTCCAGAAAGACAAGATGGACTCCTTCCACCACAAGAGGATGAGGCTGATCAGCAGGAGGTCGAGGAACATGATAAAACCAGCACTGTCAAGAAGGAAGAAATTGATTTAGATTAATAAATGCTTAATCTACGATCTGTAAATCCGGAAAATCCTACAAAAGTCTCTGTGGTGCACGAAAAAAAAACATTTTTGGGAATAATTTTGGCGCAAAAAATCTTAAGTGAACCTTAAGCGGACATAAATATGTTGTGCTACTCAATAAATTATGATATTATTACCGTTGTACCGAATTCGCTGTACACCGGAATGTTTAGGTTTTAAGGCTGTTATTGTTAAATGTTATTGTTACACAGTTCTGTTTTGAGATATTTAGATGAAAAGTTCCATGGATTAAACAGTACACTTCACATAGTACATAGTACATAAAATCCTTAATCAGTGACACGTCAATTTTATTCATAAACACACATATAGAAAGCATTTACAATTACATACACACAAATAGTTTCCTCTTCCGACTACTTCAAGCCTAAGCATGATATTTGTGAATATTTTATAACTAGAACAATATCCTAGTTTCATTTTTTATTTATTTGTTTAAATTCAATGTTCAAAGTCAAATTTACTGTACTGATTCTTCCAGCTGTATAGATGGATTTTATTTATATTTTATTTTAACCCTGTTTTAATAGTTGTTGTAAACTGCCATTGTAAACTAAGCATGCTTATTTAAACGATTTTAGCGCATGCCTTTTTTGAAGAAGATACTTTTAAGTATCATTTTAATGTCTGAAAAATATTGTAAATTGTTGTAAGTTCATATTTAAATTTAAAGTGTCAATGAATTACATAAAATAGCATATGCAATATGTAACTTGTTATGAAATGCCTCTGTTGTTCGCATAGGGCAATAAATATATATTTTAAAAATAAAATAAAAATGTTATTAAGTATTTTTTACTCCAAGGAGAACTGCTGAAGAACTAGTTTTTGCGTAACAACAATAATAAAGATTGTAAACAGTAACACAAATGATTAACAGATATCTGGCGCATGGCGTTAGATGAAGATTCACCGTATACTAGCTCGTGTTTGTTTACATTAGAACGCCTGCTTTTGTTATTGTTACGCAAAAACTAAAGTTCTTCAGCAGTCCAAAAACGTCACAGCAAAGTGTACGGAAACCCTATCGCCCCCTCCTATTCAATTCATCTTGAATACCACAATGTCTGTACACGCGATGAAATGAGGTATCAAATACTAAAACTTGAATTACCACTAAGAACAGGGATATCTGATAACTGGCCAGACTAGCTGAAAATGCATTTTATACTGCATATTGTTAATAGTTCAGTATATTCTACAGCAATAAGCCGAAGTCGTCGTTATAAATATCAAAGATCTCGGTCATTTAAAAATAAACTAGTTTGGAAGACTAAAATTTGTGTATAGCACTCAATGCCAATTGAAAGGTAAAAACGATTTAAATTCGTTAAGGTAAGAAGAAATGCAAGGCAAGTTAATTGCTGTTGCGTATTCTTTGAGTACATAGTGAAACCAGTTCTCTCTGGGCTGTGTTTGTAAACAAGAATAGATGCACCAGTTTTCCTCTTAGTGTCCGAGAAGGATAAAAGCATTTAATATTGAAAATTTTGATAATTCATATAAAAGTTTCCTTTGACCAGTATATTTTAATGACATATGTGAAAGATGGATCCCATGTCATGACTCCTGTGACATCCATCTTATGTTTACTACAGTGATAACCAGAAAACTCTGGAATAAGAAGTCGACTTTTAATAGCGCATAGAACATGAGGCACAACAATTATGCAATGTAAACCGACACAGTTTACTTTATATGTACTTTTAATAACTTTCAAGTAACGCTTTTTGCTTTAAACAACATCAAATGCACTTCAGAAATGCTATAATGTCGTCTTCCTATTCCGCAGATTTCTGGTTATGACTGTATACAGCCCAGAGACAGTACACTGCAGTGCTAAACAGGCGCACATCTTTGACACAACTATCTTTACATTATGATTGATTGGGGCAAGGTGACTTTTAAAAGACAACACATTTTAGGGTTAAACTAGCTCATATTGAAAATTCTAGCATCTTAAAGTAATTTTCTCAAATGTGTACAAAAATCGAGAAAATGTCACTGTGGAAGGTATATTCCTTAAAGTTAATGATAAAGATAGCTTTTTGGATAGATTTTTCTCTCTTCGGTTATGATTCTTAAAACAATAAACCACAGATGGAAGTTTTTAACAACTAAAGATGCCCATCTGTACACTGTAAAAAGATTAGATGCCCATCTGTACACTGTAAAAGGATTAGAAGCCCATCGGTACACTGTAAAAAGGTTAGAAGCCCATCTGTTCACTGTAAAAAGATTAGATGCCCATCTGTACACTGTGAAAAGATTAGATGCCCATCTGTACACTGTAAAAAGGTTAGAAGCCCATCTGTTCACTGTAAAAAGATTAGATGCCCATCTGTACACTGTGAAAAGATTAGATGCCCATCTGTACACTGTAAAAAGATTAGATGCCCATCTAATGATCTATGTTAAGATTGCACAGTGAAAAAAAATATTTCATATATTTATGATGGCCAAACTATGGGTCAAAGTTAACTATTTTAGTTAATTGAGTAACGTTTTCAATAGACCAATATAATTTACAAAAAGGTTCGTACCTTGGTGGTTTTTAAACATATTGGATGTTCGTTTTCTCCTCTGCAATTAAGACTTTCTAGGTTTCAAGATTAGTTAGAAAGATAATTTTCCCGAAAAGTTTTATAATATGGATTATAAGGCCCAAACTCAACACTTTTTCCGGCCTCTAAATCTAATCTTGCCATGAAATCGGCTTGACCATTAAAATCTTCTCTAAAATATCGTTAGAACCAAGTTTAATGATTTTCCAAATGTTATCACACTTTAAACCCCCATAAAAATTGGCCAAAAATTAATGGAACAAAATAAAATATGGCCACTGAAATCAAAATTTCGTTTTTGAGCTGGTTTACCCTAATGGTTCCTAAATTTGTGTGGTACATCTGGGACTTTTTTTCAGGGGTACCCTAAGGGTGGATTAAGATAAATAATTTTGAACGAAACTGAACGAATTCCGTAAGTTCATTTTCGCGAATTTTGTTCAACGAAAATTGCGTTGGAAACATTTACTGCATCCATCGGATAGATGTAATGAAAAAAAACTTTTTTTTTCAATGGATCAAATATAATAATTTATGCCTCATGCCCATCTCTATTTAGGCGTACCGCATAAATATGTACTGCGTCCAATGTTTACAATTTTATTTCTCAGTTTAATTAAATCCATCATGAGCCTTGGAACAACATATATTTTAATATTGCTGTTATCTAGTATTAGTGAAAGTTATTCACGGAATATCCGTAGTAAAAGACAAACAAAAACAGGGGTAATAGTTTTATTTACGTGAATTTGCTGCTTGTTGTATTTGCTATGTACAATGCACATCATTTTTAAATGAAAAAGAATGCTTTGTTGATATTTCTATGTATGGGGAAAAGGTTTATAATTCAAGTTTCGGAAAGACTTTCTAAGTTGAATTATGGTTTCCTACAATAAGCATCGCGTCCNCCCCCCCCCCGTTTCTCATAAAATAATCTTTTCATTGATTTAACACAATTTTGTACTGCAGTCGAAACTGCACGTACATTGTACACTGTACAGATAACAAGGAAGATTCTCGTGTATCATAATTGACCTGTATCTATAGTCATAAACGTACTGAACTTAAACACCTAAACATGAATTACCTTTCAACTTTCAAACTAGGAATCAATACCAGAAACCCCCGAAGAAAGACTCACCATGCAGGCCGGGTAAAAAATCTCTCCCTCCCCAATTAAGATATTGACATTATGATTGTTTATTCATTATGTCAAAAAAATTATGTTTTGCCATCTTTAATTAAGTTTAATATAATTACCCCTATATTTTATTAATTTGTTAACCTTTGGTATCTTCCAGGGAATTTTGTAATCCATTCCTTAATGCTTATAAAATTTTTTATAAATTGTGTCAAAAAGCAAAAGTTTTTCGAATATTGTTTTCTGTACCCCCCCCCCCCATTTTTAAATTCGTTGATGATCGGCCCAATAACAGTTTTTTACTGAGATTTTGCAATGGAAAAGCTTGCAGGTTCAAATACGGCCATTCTTAGTTTTTTTTAATAACACTTTTACTTCAAGGTCACTGCTGAGGTAACATCAAATACCAACTTTGCATATGTTATCCCTAACCTTCTGACTAATACACCCCTGGCTACCATCTCGGTTGATGTTGGGGGAGGAACTAATTATAAGAAGTATGCTACTAGCGTTAGCACTGAAAATGCCAGCATTTCAATCTCTGCAGAAGGAGGGCAACCAAGTTCAGTGTCAAATCAAGGATATGGAAAATTCTCCACAAAGGTTACGGGTGTTAACACGAGCATATCTGTGGTTGGTGAAGGGGGTGGGGATGGATCTGGTTCTGGATTTGGTAAGCTGGAAGCTGATTTAATTCTTAATGATACAAGCATATCAATTCTTGGGGAGGGTGGAGGAAGCGCTGGAGAGTCTGGATATGGAACATTCTCAACAGATGTCATCACGGCCGACGGTAGTTTATCTATCTCCGGAGAGGGGTCAGGAAGTTCACGGGAACAGAGTAGTTCTGGTGCTGGAAAATACACTGTAGGTGTGACAGCCTTCAATAATAGTTTTACAATCTCCTCTGAGAGCTCAGCCACCAGTGATGGTCCTGGAGCCGGAACTGCGAAAGTAGTAAGTGGAGTCTCAGTAAATGACAGAAGTGTTACAGTTACTGGCGAGGGTTCCGGAAATTTTGATGATGGCACCGGATTCGGTAAACTCGTGACCGATGTGATCGTAAATGAGACGAGTCTCTTGCTATCAGCTGAGGGTGGTAATGAGTATGGTAAAGTTGTGGCTGATATATTATCTGGAGACCACGGGGCATCAGTAGAGGTTGAGGCCGGATCTTCATATGGTAAAATAGATGGTACTGCGCAGACTGCAAACGGAAGCCTGGATTATTCAGGAGGTGCAGGGTTGGATTCAGAAGGACTAGGTAAGCTAATAAAGAAGTTGAGTCTTTGCCTCAAATTCTTTTTTTCCAATCCCTATATCTATTCAACCTGATGGTGTAAACCTTTTACATTTTAAGCTTAGATTGTTTGATCTAACAGAATTTTCTAAGAGCTATTTAAGATATAGAGATTAGAAAGTCAGAGTTTGTGCATCAAAGACTTAATTCCTGTCGAGGATTTATTTATTCATTTGATTACATTTCTAATCATTTATTTTCTAGGTTTCTTCAATGCAGCGTACAAGATGCTGCATGAGGGGCTGAATGCTTCTATAAATAGCAATGCAAGTATTGATGCTAGGAAAATCAAACATCATATTTTAATATTTGCAATATTTCAGATCTTAAACATTTTAAATTTTAGATTCTAGAATTCATGGTAAGACAGAAAGGGGGGGGGGGTTGAGTGGAATATTATTTGTAATATGTAGAACAAAGAAATTGAGTCTTTGCCACAAACTTTGATATTCTAATCCCTATATCTTTCCAACCCAATGTCGCAGACATTAGATATTTCAAAATTTGTGTTATGTTAGATAAAATAGTCTAAATTTGAAGTATAAAAATTTGAAATATAAAAAATTTGAAATATAAAAAATTTGAAATACCAAAAATTTGAAATTTCAACGGTTTACACTATCAGTATTCAAAGATATATGGATTTCGAAATTTGAGTTTATTGCAAAGAAATTTTTCTAAATTTCATCTCTCAAAAATTCAATTTTTTTAAAATTCCTCTGATTTTACTAAAAAAAACCCATAAAATGATTCTTTGTTTGTTCTTCAGTTCAATTGGCAGTTCAGGATTCAATGTTCTGAATTCTTTTGGATTTGAATACTTAACTTTAGAGGAATCAAGCTCAACCACGGATCAGACTAATTCGTCTAAACCAAGGTGAATCTTAATAGTTTAAGTAAAATTCTAAACTATGTCAATTTGTTTTTCATATATATATATATGTTTGTTTGTATCCATGCAAAAAACGCCTAAACGGCTGAACTGATCGAGCCTAAACGTTTTAAGCAACTTACATGACTCTAGGGAAGGTTTATGAGTTACAAAAAAATTCTCTCCAAAATATTTTTTAGAAATTCACGAAAAAATTTATAAATCCTCGAAATATTCCTAATGTTTCATATTGTTCGAATCGAAATTCGAAAATGTTCACAGAGCTACATTAAAGGTTGAAATAGAAGATGGGTGCAAAGCTCCCTGAAATTTATAAATGGCATTTTTAGATTGTTTCATTGGTTTGCTGGACCACCAAGATTTTTCCTCAAATCTCGGAAACACCGTCAAAAACTTCAGAAATTAATCTACTTGTCAGACAGTAATTATATTATAAAGAAAGAAATGTTTTAATAGAAATTGAACAGTATCCAATTTAATCTTGAAAAAATATTATTTCAGGTATTGAAGATATTGCAAATAGGACTTTTTGCACATCACTAGACTGCATAGCAAAGGCAGGAGAATTAAAATTGCTAATATTGAAGAGAATTGACTAAACTTAGTCTTTGTAGTTCAACTACTTCTTTCTATTCATTAAATTTGATTCCAGATACTCTAATCTTACTGGAAATATTTAATTACTGATAAGTGATAACCTTGATTTTGTTGAAGACATGTTTTTATTTAATGATTTTGATTTGTTGAGATTAGGGGTTAATCAATGCATCAAGCTTTTCCAGCGCCTTCAATCTAGATGAAACAAAGCCAAACACCACAGAGGTTCAAGTCGAGGTTTGTATAAAAACTTATTTTACTACAGGGTTACCCACAAAGGATGAGACTTGGAAGACGAATCAAAACTCTAAAAATATGATGATGTAAAACTTGAGTTTTGGTTTCTGCATTCAATTGAGAAAATGATTAAGCAAAGATAAAAACCAGGAACCTTGAATGCAAGAAAACGGACTAAACAAAGTCCGTACAATCGTCTCTGAAGTCTCATCCTTTGTGGGTAACACATAGTAAACTTTAAGACTCCAGAGTGAATTCGAAAAATTTACTAATTCTATTGGAACTAGAGCTTTCAGAGTGTTTTCTGGTAACAATTTTAGCTATTAACCTTAGCTCTTCAAGCTGCCATTTTTCTTCGTAATCGTTTTTCGCTGATTTTTCTGTTTGCATTTACGCATTTTAAAATCAAGGAATGCCGATATTATTTCCTTTTTAACCATCAATAAATCAATCAATATAAGATGTTATATCAACATAAATTACTTAGATTTTAATTTTTCTAATTAGCAAAATAGTTAATTTTTCCTGTTTCAATAAGAGAGAAATACCAATGGAAAACAAACGCTTAATTAAACGTACCCTTTCTTACCAATTGAAAACACAACCTCAACTTTACCTACGAATTTCAATATTTAAATACAATTAGTTAGAACTAAGGAGGAAATTGTTTACTGCATTTTTGCTAATTAATTGTTTAATATATTTTCGCTTATCAGGGTAACAGTTTTGATGTTACTAATACATTTATAGATAAAAACCTGGTTAATAACTAGGGCTGGGCTGAGAATTTTATTTGAGAACATATCAAATAATTCACCGTTTAATTTAGACAATTGATGAGCATTAGTTTTCTGTTTCATCTAGTCAATATCACAACATAAACTAATCGATTGATTGTTAAATTACGATCTTAATATATATTTTAGACCAAAATGAGGGGTTGACAAGAGTTTTATCTATTTCGTCGCTAGAGTTAAGAATTTGTTTATTTATATTTTGATTGCACACTGTAATACAACGTTTGGCAGGACACAAAATAGTATTTTAACGTTTACAAAATTACATTAAATAAATTCTAACAGACGTAACTTTTTTTGGCCACTGAAATTTGTACATCGCAAATTATTTAGACACTTTAGAAAGTCAGTTTCGAAGTCGTCTCTTATTTACCATGTTTATTGGGACACACTGTATTTACAGATATCGAAGTAAAAATATGTTTCAGGTTGGAGGTCGGAATCTAGGCTTACAAGAAGGAATTTTTCAAATAAAATTTTAAAACAAGATTTTGCTGTTGACGCTTTAGGCTTTAGTATGTAAACCGATCTATGAATAAGATGAGATACTTTCATAACATATTTTTTACGTAAAATAGTGAAATTAGTCTGTTTTATGATTTTAAAAAACAATATCCGATTTTTGAAATAAAATATAGAAAAATTTGATAAACTGTTCAGGAGAAGTCCGAGTAGTTGATATATTGTTCCCAACCGGTACTATTCTAGATCTATTCTTCCTACCGGTCAACTTATTGAAGAACCTGTTCTATGCTGTAGGATGGGTCATTCTATCCTACATTGACTGCACAAGCCTTTCACATTATTCACCATACTGCTTTCTCGATGCTCTCCATAATAATGAGTGATGCTAAATATTTAATTTTTAAATTATTTTATTATTGAGTATTGATTATGTTAACAAGAAAAGTGAATAAACAAACAGATTATAAGGGCCCCCAAAATTATTCTAAAATACTTGGAACATAAAATGTCGTCATCCGACTATAGTTTGGCCCCCGCCTTGTATTTATTCACTTTGAAGAATTGTAGCAATACATTTTATTCGCATTAAAAAGATTTAGTTTAAGGTTGATAGAAAGCCCTTGAGTATTATAGTTTGATTTAAAGGGACTGTAAGCGTAATTTCAAGTGGCCCTTCATGCAATTATTCGAATTTGACACTTGAGCCTGGAAAAACGACAATATCTTCCACATTACTAATCATTATTTATCATTTAAAGGTTTCTAAGGCACCGTGTAAATCGGGTATTGTCACCTATGCAAGGGGGGCACTTAAAATTTCGCTTACTGCTCCTTAATTTGAGTAAGTAAATAAAAACTTAAGGTTAAGGTTAAAATTTGAAAAGAAAGTTTGAGTTGGTTACTGATTGAAAACTTGTCATCTATCCGACGCAAACTTAAATCTAAACTATCGTTTTAATTTCAAACTTTTTCAAAAATGGTAGAAATACTATCTTAAATTTTCATCATATTGTGTTCGCGAAAAATGAAAGGGGGTATAGGCTTAATGCGAAAAATAATCGCTTTTGATCGCTGCTAATCTGTTGCGTCTATAAGGAGCGAATTGTTAAAACCCACTTATACCGAAGAACGTAACGTCAATACAAATGCAGAAAGGTGCAACATAAAACGCGGATCGTAAAAAAGTCAATTTAGTTCCAAACAAACCATTCAGTTATTACAACCGATAATCATCGATAATTTTTCGACGCATTCGTATTTAGTTCATATTTCATAATATTTTCTATTTTTTATGATCTGATTGTTACTTTTATTCCTGTTTCGAGGATTTTTGATAATGAAGACGACATTTTCATATTTTCCAGGAGTATTCGATAATCCAGCGCCAGAGAAATATCTTTAAAAAACGAAATCAAAAATATAAAATATAAACTATATACAAATGTGGCGAAAGATAATCGATGACTATAGTTTGTAATATCTGAATGATTTGTTTGAAATTAAATTGATCTTTTACGGTCGTATGTTGTATGTTGAAATTTTCTCAATTTGTATGGACGCTAAGTTATTCGGTATGAGACATCTTTAACAATTTTTTCCTTATAGACGCAACAGATAGAAGTAAGATTAGTAGCAATCAAAAGCGCTTTTTTATCGCATTAAGCCTATACCCCCTTTCATTTTTCGCGAACACTCCCTTTAAGAGTAAATCTTATTCCTATTTTTTTGTATATATATTATATGTGTGTGTTTTCGTTAAATCTTTTTTAAAATTGAAATAAATAATTTTGAACAAATTTATTTTCTTTCATAATTAATTTTCAAGCAGAATACAACTTTTTGTCAAGATTACTCTACAGCATTTAAAAGTATTCTTTTAACAACTTGTTTAAAATACGACAACTTAGCAAGTTGGCAGGGAGTTAAAGGTGACAGTTTCTTGGACAATGACATGCGTGCAAAATTGAAAGGAAAAATGACCTGTGTATGTTGGTAATGAATACAAGCTTCAAAATATTTTAAACACTTTGAAATATTGTGCTTAATTGAGTTTTAGTTGGAACAAGACTCCTCACACAACAGAATAATTATCGTACACTAAACCCATTGTTAACTAATATTGCCAGAGTGTCCCGTGATATATGAGACACATTTTAAACAATTTTAGTTAAAATAAAAAATCAAGGTCTAGGAATTTCCAAAGTGTGGCCTGCATGCAAGATGGCATAAAGATAAATACATTAAAAGAAGGTTGACAAAATTAGAAAAATCTCAAGATTTGGAAATTTAATCAAGCATCGTATGCAGATCCACTTTAAGTCCACGCGATTGCCACACCATGCAGAGACAACTTTAATTAAGAGATTAAGCATTGATCCTCAAATTTATAAGTGCTTTTATTGAATATTTAGATCAAGTGTTCAAGATTTGCAATATCAGTTAATAGAGAACATGTAGGTCAATAAAATGCTGACCGAAACATAATTTACGGTGCTGGATCAGCAACATGCAGTCATCAGCTAAAATTAAATCCCATAAAAATGTTATCGCACTGATCAGGTTGGGGAAACTGTAACCTTAAGGGTCATTTATCCTAAATAACCCCCCTCCCCCCCCCCATTCTTAAACTTATACTCCCCAGCCAACAGATTAGTCGAATCCTTCATATTTTGCTCTATATTAACAGTTAGTCTAATTCGAATTCAGGACGTGAATATATCATATTTATTATTTATTCATAAATTTCAAAATTGTTAAAATTGTCCAAAAGAATCTTAGAAAATTGAGCTAAATACTAATTTAACTATTGTTTTAATTACAACAGATTTCTAAAGATATTTGCATAGAAACAATTTAACAGATGACTAAATACGATTATACAGTTATACTTGAAAAATTAACAGATTACATTTTATTTAAATTTAGAATATGTCTAAAAAGAATAGGGCTAAACAATATATTTTTAGTAAAAAAAAAAAAAATACAGATTCTATTTTATACTAAATAATAATTGAATTGCTAAAGAATTTACTTTAGGTTTGGTTGCATAATACATACAATACATTAAAATACAATTTTCCAAAAAATAACCGAACTATTTTGTACAATGTACAGAACATCTACTTTATATTGAACATGAGAATATATTTCATGAAAACTTGTAGGATATTCTGTGTATCCTAATCAGATCCCAAGAGAACATAATTCAGTCGGTGTCAGACTCACTAGTAACAATATAACAATCAATCAATCAAACATGCATCCAGGCCATAATCCGGGGTGTATATTTTCTCAGAAAATCAATTTCCTTCCCCCCCTTTTGGAAAAAATTTTTCCTCCAGAAATTATATAAATATATTTTTTAAGGGTTTTATTCACTGAATTAAGGAAAATAAATGAATTTTAAGGTAAAAAGTATCGAAATCAAAAAGTATAAAAAAGTTTCCTTAAAAAGCACCCCCCCCCCCTCGGGAGTGGGTAAAACTGAAAAATATACACCTCTGTAATAATCATAGGCGCAACTAAGGGAGGAGGAGAAATGAGAGGAGAAAACAATTTTACATTTACAGTATGCAAGGTTACGCACAAAGGATAAGACTGTAAAGACGACTTGAAACTTTAGACGATTCCAAGGTTGAGCTAAGTCTTCTGGCTTTGATAATTTAAATAAATTTCATACAGTCGTCTCTGAAGTATTATCCTTAGTGGGTAACCCTTTATCCCATTTTTATAAGAGACAGCTAAAGAATTTGTATAAGGTTGTCTTCAAAATTGTTAAGCTGTATTGTTTATTCCAAGCTATCAAAGATTTCTTCTCTCAGCTTCAAAGGAATACGTATGTTATTTAATAAAATATAATCAAAATTACGTGTTTAAAAATTCATTCTTTAAAAAAATAAATAGATAGTCCTGAAATACGCAGGACAGTTATCAAACAGATTTATATTTGATTGGTCATAAAAAAGCTTGGTACACCATGAAAATGCTTTTATTGCACTTATTTGATACATATTAGTCAGTGCTTAGGATCCGGATCCTTTGGATCCCCAAGATTTTGTCTTCCTGGATCAGGATCCAAGGGGAAAATTTTTACCAAAAACTGCAAAAAAAATGCCAAATCGGAAATGTTGAAAAAAAAGATTATAAAAAATTTCCTGATCTCTGAATGGTTCATCAAGGTTTAGCATAAAAATAAGCGAAAAAAAGACGGAAAATAATTTTACATTTCTGCTTTGCTAAAAAATTGAGTATACCTTAAAGAAATGATTATGACCTTGATCCGGATCCTTTTTTTTCCCAATGCGGATTAAGGAATACGGATTAAATTAATCCTAAGCAATGATTAGTTGCATGAATATTCAACAAAAAATCTTTTGAAAGGGATAACCTACAGTGATATATGGAGTTTTTCTTTAACTTTAACTTTATGTGAAAAAAAATATTTCTGGGTTTTATGATTTGCTTAAAAAATATTAACAAAAAGATATTTAATACCTTACCTTGAACTCTTTGTTAATACAGGAACACGCTCTGCAGTTCTCCTCGGAACCTTATAAATCCTCAATGTATTTTTTGCATTTAAAAATAATTTTTAGGGATTAAATTAACACAATGAAGACAAATTTTTATTTAAGTTTTGATTGTTAACGAGCTTTTTTTCGAATTAAAGTTTGTAAGTAATCAAAGAGAAGCTTTTTTAATTGACAGGTTCTCTTGACTACTTTGTTTATGTGTATCCATGGGCTTGATGAAAATCAAAATTGAAATCAGGAGTCGTCTTCCTTGTATCGAAATATTGTATATTGTATGTTGTAATCTACATATATAAAAGAACATAACCTTTAGTTAAGGATTTTCTAAGACCTTCAAATTCCTTTTACTTATTTGTATAAAAATATCTAATAATTGAATTTGCTCAGTTTTTTTTTCCTTTATTAAAATGTGTTTTCAAGGAAGTCTGAAATAGGCTTACAATTGTATTCTAGTTTTCTTCATCGTGGAGCATGCAATTTACTGACAGTTTATCTTTTTATATTTCTTCTTACTTTTTATGTACTCTGTAGTGATAACCAGAAAACCCTGGAATAGGAAGGCGACTTTTAAACTCAAATTATAGTCCAATGAACATGAAACACTGCAATTGTGCAGTGACAACAGTCTAATTTTACTAAATGCTTTGTAACAACATTAAATACACTTAATTATTGCTTTGATATTATCTTTTTATTCCACAGTTTTCTGGTTCTAACTGTATTTAAAATTGAAGTATTTTACAGAGGGTTTCCTGATTAAAAAAAATTCTCTTTCTCACTTTTAAACCTCTTTCCTTTTCAATATTCCCGGATAGGCCATCCCTTTCTCCTGCACCTTCTCCTTTCCTGGATACGCCATCATTCCCTCCAACACTTTCTCCATTCTCTGATACACCATCCCTCCCTCCAGCACTTTCTCCTTTCTCTGATACGCCATCTCTCCCTACAACACCTTCTCCTCTCCCACTCATTCCTTTAGATTGTTTAGATGTATTATCCTCATTTAGAGATACAAGAGAACTGTTGGGGGTATTAACAAACGGTTCAGAAACTCATAAAATCACTAAATTAGGAATGCATTTCAAGGAACTGAGTTTTTGCCACTAACTCAAATTTTCTATTCAATATATCTTTGCAACCTCAGGGTATACACTTTTTGATAGTTTGAAATATCTAAGGTTGACGACATCAGATTAAAGCTATAGGGTTTAAAAATCGGAGTTAGTGTCAAAAACTCAATTCCTTCAGTACAAAGTTCCCAATGAATAAGCCTTGAATGACGCCCTTGAAAGAATGCAAGAAAAAAAACTGTAAATTTGTCTTTAACGTCACATTCTTTGTTGGTTACCCGGTATGCAAGGGATAAAACATATATTATCATTGAGTTCCCAGTGTAAAGGAATTGAGTCTTTGGAACAAAATCAAATTTTTAAACCACAATATCTTTAGAACTCGTTGTTGTAAACCTTTAATATTTCAAACTCAGATTAATTGATCTAACAGAATTCATAGTTTGAAATATCTAAGGTATGCAACATTTGGTTCCAAAGATATAGTGATTAGAAAATCAGAGTTTGTGGCAAAGACTCAATTCCTTTGTCTTAAAAAGTAAATGTCTATTTCTTTACAGTTTGTATTATAATTTTTAGAAAGTTCTCATTATTGTCGTTCCCAAAAAAATTCTCTTTTTCTCATTAAAAAATAAAAATGTGCAACAATTCTTTGTAATTAAAAAATATTGTCAATCTTTTTAGGTTAAATGAAGTTTTTGTTGAACATATTTATAATGTTTATATTGAAATGTTCATGTTTTAACTAAAATGACCTGAATCGTTTATTTGAATCTTTAGGATAGAAAGATCATTCTCTACTTCATCTTCAGAAGAGTCTTGAAGAGCAGTTGTCTTCCAATCATCGTCTAGTTCAACACTACTACTACTACTGAAATCCAACAGTTCAAAAGGATTGGTATTTTGAACGTAATGATCCCTTCCAGAGTAGCTCCCACTTTTGCTGATTTCATGATGATCATGATTCTTGGATTGTTTAACAACCTCTCCTTTCACAGGATCATCCAGCAACAAATGATCATTTTCATCACTGTCTTCTGAAGATGTAGAAAGACAGTAGTTTTCCAATTTATTTTTTCCAAGATTTAATGTTGATTGAATTCTGGATTTAGGGGTTTTGACAACATGCCCTCTAATCTCTTGAGGACCTCCATTTTTATTTTCACTGCTCTCGTCTGAAGAGGAGGAGAAGATGGCGTTTCCAAACTTACGACCATTCTTTCCATGATTCATCATTGGTTGGTTTACGGACATTGTGGTCTTCAGAATATTTCTACTGCGTATAACTTTGCTAAATGAGCAACTTCTTGTGGATAGCTCTGGAGATGAGTTAGAATCATTAAATAGTTCAGAGTTTAAGGAGGGTTGTGTAACAATGCTTAACTGTGTGGGATTTGGAGTAGGAAAAGATTGTAGATGGTTGGGATCAGGGCGCTGGTCAGATTGTAGGGGTTTGGGGTAAGGGCCCTGGTTGGATTGTACGGGGTTGGGATCAGGGCAGTAGTCGGATTGTAGGGGTTTGGGGTCAGGGCGCTGGTTGGGTTGTACGGGGNATATCTTTGAAACCATAGGATTGTAGGGGTTTGTGGTCAGGGCGCTGGTTGGATTGTATCGGGTTGGGATCCGGGCAGAGGTTGGATTTTAGGGGGTTGGGATCATGGCGCTGGTTTGATTGTAGGGATTGGGGATCAAGGCCCTGGCTGGATTGTAGGAGGATGGGATCAGAGTGCTGGTTGGATTGTAGGGGGTTGGACTTTGCAGGAATGGTATCAGTGTTCTGATTAAACCTTGGAGGCATGGTATCAAGGTTCTGGTTGTACTCTGAAGATATAGTATCAAGGTTCTGGTTGAACTGCAGAAGTATGGTATCAGAGTTCTGGTTGGACTGTGAAGGACTAGGATCAGGGTTCATGTTGGACTGTGGAGGGCTCAAGTTTGAGTTTGGAGGTGAGGGAGGAGGGCAATGATTTGACAATTGAGAGGTGGGATGATGTTTCTGGTTGGACTGTGGAGGGTTCAAGTTGGAGCAGAGATTGGACTGTGGATTATCTGGTTGAGTGTTCTTGTCAGGTTGTAAAGGGGTTGGGTTTGAAAAATAAATATTAGGAGAATATGTCATCTGAGAGTAATTATCCAACCAGTTGATTAACTCCTCTCTATACCCTCCTGGCACTACTAAACAAAATAAACATTGACTCAGGCTCATTCTCCATAGAAATAAAGTCAATAAACAACAATCTTTTTTCCCTTTACCTAAAATAAGACTCTTTTAAAAAAAAGTTTAAATGATAATTTACTTAATAACTGCGTACAAGGACAATTAACTTTCTGCAAAATTTACAGGATTTGGAGTTAATGTTGCAAATTCCTCATGAGCTAAATGAGTTTTTAAATAACAAACTCACATCAAAACTACCCAGGTCAACATGATAGTTGTAATCAAACTAATAAATCAACCCAGTGTTCTTAATGTCGTGCATAGTTTGTAAAAATCACTATTAAAAAAGAATTCTCATACCTGGTGAAAACTTTAAAACTTTTTCAGGTATTTCATTCTTGTCAGTTTGATATTCATCTAAAGCAGGCATAAAGTTCAGTGAATTTGGAGTATCTATAGCATTTAGAGCATCTAGAGTCTCTGAAGCAATTGAGGCTTCTAGAGTGTCTATAGCCTCAACGGAAGCTTCAACTCCTGCTTCATCTATACCAGTTCTGGATTTCTCAACATCAGCAGCTTTCTAGAAAGAGTCAAAAGAAGAAATAAATTTACGAACAAAATTAAAAAATTGATATTGCTATACATAGAAATATCTAAAGCAATGTTAGAAAGTACCACTTGTTCTGCCATCTTCATCAGAACCCATGACAGGCAGAGATAATTATTAACATCTATAACCAAACACCTTGATAGATGTGTCTAATAATATACCTGGATAGATGTGTCTCATAGTATACCTAGAAAGATGTGTCTAACAGTATACCTAGATAGATGTGTCTGATAGTATACCTTGATAGAAGTGTCTGATAGTATACCTTGATAGATGTTTCTGATAGTATACCTAAATAGATGTGTCTGATAGTATACCTGGATAGATGTGTCTGATAGTATACCTAAATAGATGTGTCTGATAGTATACCTAAACAGATGTGTCAGAAATTATACCTGGTTAGATGTGCCTAATGTGTCTTCTAGTTGATTGAACCTTCTATTTTCTTCTTCTTTCCTTACTTCTTTTTTCTTTCTGCTCTTGCTTGATTCAACTAAAAAGTAAAGTTAGATAATATTAACTTTGGTTTACAGTTCGTGATTACAGATCATACTTGCATAACTTGTATTGGCTTGACATGACAAATTTAAATCATTCAAGTTTTTAGACTTTCAAAATTTTATATTCTACAATCTACATGTTTGCTCTTAATAGTATGCAAAATCATAACTTTGTCAGTAAAGGCCTTGACAATTTTTAAATCATTCTTTAAAAAGCAAATTTGAAAGCCAAAAACCTTTGGATGTTAAGGAAACGAATAAAATAGAATGCCCAACATGCACCATAATAGTCAAATATACACATATTGTATATGAACAGATACAGGGTTACCCATAAAGGATGAGATTTAAAGAAGACCTGAACTCTTAAAATATAAAAATTTAGTCTGATGAAGTCCCTGTTTTGTGGGTAATCCTGTTAATAAACACATACCTTTTAATTTGATTTACGGAATTTTGCAACAAAAAAATTAAGTAATGGAGCAAAGAAGAGCTCAGTATCATTTGCCATAATCATAATAACTTTGCCATCCTAACTTTGTCACTTGTAACATTTGCTTCATAACTATGTTTACACTTTAGGCCTAACCTAGCAAACTTAAATAACGAATATCTCTAATTCTATCATATTATATTTACAATTCTAGTGTGCCAAATTTATCCTTTAATGCAAGTGTAACTTATGGCGAACTTATCATAAGTGCGACTATGGAAAGCAAACAAAGCCCATTAAAATAAAAAAATTAAAATAAGGAAAAACTTATTTAATTTAAATTTTTTAAATGACATAGAAGTTACCAAATAGATTTAAAAATTCCAGGGGAATACATTCTTTCCATTAACTCACCCATCCTTCAGGAATATTTCCAAAGTCCCCCCTGATTACAATCAGTATCTAAGATTAATATCTAACAAAGATGTATCTTACTGGCTTGTTTTTCTTACAAACCTGATAGAGAGAGATTGGAGAGAAGAGAGTTTAGCTGATATATTCTTTCAGAACTTTGTTCTCTAAATATTATAGTAATGCATACAAACATGTTCAGCAACTTACAAAAACTATATATTACATAACTATATGAAAATTATTAGAAAAATGGAAGAAAAACAGCCGCTAGCCTGAGACTTGGTTTTGAATTTTCAGTGAGTAGGAAATAACAAAATAATAAATAATTCATAATACAAACTTCCAAGGGGTATATATTTATAAAGAAACCATTATGGGAGAAAGTGTTCAAAATTAAATAGAAAAAAAATGTTTCCTTATTAAAAATAAAACTCAATTTTTAGGTAATTTGTGATTTCTTTTAATAAAGTAAAACTAAATTGTGGTTTTTTGCAACATTATTCATACTGTAAATAAACTGACAACCTTTCGATTAAAGTGGAAAAATATTCAACATTCATCAAAAACAATGTGATTATCTCAAAGCTCTAAATAAAATAAAATGTAAATGTAAGTTATACATTATGTAAAGAAAAGGATTGAATACCTCTGATGAACAACTCCCTCTAATATTGTCTGGTTTCTCTCTTTCATATTCACAATATCGTTCTTCAATCAGACAAAACTATTGAAATACAGTAACCCCCCCCCCCCCCATGATGTTATATTAGAATTTAGAAAGACAATTAATTTATGAGATTGTTTAAAAAGAACGAATTTCAATTTAATCTGCAATATTTTTTCTAAGAAGTTTATTGGGGTGTTTATTTTTTAGAATGATTTTGGATAATTTGAGTAAAATAAATGTAAAATTGAACATAAAAATGCAAGTCTTAAAATTCTTTTTGATACCTTTTTATCCCAAAATTTAATTATTTCAAAAAATTCAGCGTATAAAACCTTAACAAAATTGTGTGTGCTCTGCAGAAACATGCATAACTTCTGGAAAAAAAAAATTCTAAGGGGGGGGAGTGGAAACTATACACCCCTAAAAGTTTAATGCACTGTGATATCTGTGAAAAATTATGCATTGTTTTAAAATTCAATCCATAATATTTGTTCAATTTTAAGATTTGAAAACTGTGCAGTTTTAATTAATTTTTTTAGTCAGAATGCCTGAAGTTTTGAGATAATTGGATTAAAGATTTTCTCCAAGTTTCTACCAATATTTTCCTCTATCTTTTCCTTGTAACCCTGCACAGAAAACCAAACAAATTTGCAAGAGTTAAGTTATAAGTTATCCTTTGAAACTTTATTGAAGAAATAATCATGCAAAGATTTCAGCTTTTTTTCTGAATTAAGACAATTTACTGCCATGTCGTTTCTTGTGATATGAAGTCCATAAGTATCTTTTTGGAATTTTAGAAGAAAAATAAAGATATATTTTTTATCACAACTTATATAACATTTCAAGTTTACCTTGTAAAATGCTTGTATTAGTGAAGGGTAACTTGAAGATACTTTCTTTAATAGGAAATATTTTTCTTAAAAAAAAGAGAAAATAATGATATTTATTTGGTTCCTCTATATCAAGAGTGTTCGCAAATATAGTGTTCAGGGTTTCATCAAATCCTTCCTCTACTTCTGCAACTAAATATGTGTATATTATTGTATATTCTGCTGTTTACTATATCTTTATTCTGCATACTTCTTTCAGGCTAGTTTTGAATTTGAACTTACTTCCAGTAAGATGATGCGATTGGAATAATAAGAAAATTGGGTACTCAGGTTCTTTATTTTCAATAGAATAAACTTCACAACATTTTAACTAAAATCAAGATATTATACTAGAAAGGCAAGGTTGAGTAATGTAAATAACGAAGGAGAAAGAAGTAAAATTAGCAATGAACACTACATTTTTATGAAGATTTATTAAAATGATCTTTTGTATGATGATTTTTTGGCCATCTGGGTAAATGTATTTTAAAATTTTAAAATTTCTGAGAAAATGCATAAACTTAAAACTATTATATTACCTGTTTCATCTACAGAAATTATGCTTTTCGAAATCTCTAAGGCCAATACATCCTGGAAGTCCCTGTATCTGTGGAAAATCGGGTCCACTGCACACAATAATTGAAATTTAGGTTTCAAAGGTACGGTTTTTTCTAGAAAAATCAACCCCCCCCCCTCTGTTAAAACTGTTTATTTGGGGGGTCTTCGTCGTTAAATTAGGTAATCTTCTTATTAATAAATCATTTTAAGAAATAAATAAAATTTGGATAGCTCAACTAAAAATCGAGCTTTCTTTATTATTTATGGCTTCAACTTTAGAGATGGGCATTGGTTTATCATTTTTTTTAACATCCAAGATTCTTGGCAGTCCAGAGACTCCAAAATAATAAAAGAACATAACAAAAGAATATATTCTCTCTCAAGTTTGGTTTTATAAAATCATCAAATATTCCCTTTGGCATAAGAAATAAGCTAGCGCGAATCAAAAGCAATACATAACGATGCAATTTAAAATTCGTTCAGTTTCTATCTTCTGACAGAGTCAACATTTTTCTATATTGAAATAAAAGCCAACATCAAGAGCTTACAGATTGTGGTGAGCCTTCTGATAGCCCAAACCCCCTAGATGGTTGTAAAAACAGGGGGGGGGGGGAACTCTGCTTTTTAACCATTGTCAAAGGAAATTAGTCTTTACCACAAACTATGATTTTCTTATCCCAATATCTTTGCAGTCCAAGTTCTGCTAGATCAAATAATCTTTTTTGAAATATCAATGGTTTACACCATCAGATTGCTGAGATATATATCGGATTAGAAAATTTATGGTAAAGAATCAATTCTTTTGTCCAAGAGCTCACTCATGTTAGTAATACAAGGATTTGTAAATCAAATGTTACCTGATCCCTCGTAGCTTGACTTTAGATTTGAGCTTGGTCTCCACTTTACAGACTGAAATAATAGATAAATATTTTCTATCATCTTCTATATATATATTGCAGTAATCTCTGTTTGTCTGTTTTTATGTCCGTTCATAAGTCATGAACCTCTTGGCCGATTTGCCTCAAATTTGCTTAGACAACTCGGTAAAATCATTGTTTATAGCTGATTTTAAATTTTTCAGTTCAGTGGGTTGCTATTTTAAAAGATAATTTAGTTACAGACAACACTTGGTCCCATCACAGCTCATGAACCCCTTGGCCGATTTGCCTCAACTATTAATCAGGGAACTCAGTAGAACTACGGTAATATAGATAAAAAATCTAAGTTGAGTAGGTTGACTTTTTAATAGGGAAAATTAGTTTCCAAGCAAAGCTGAGTTCACAAGCTGTAATATATCAACAATTATGAAAATCTTTAAGAGGAAAAAAGGAAGATAGAAAAAGTTTAAAACTTGAGTTAGAAAAAAGTAAAACTTCTACAGAATAACACAAAAAAGAAATGGCAAAAGTTTAGGTTGCAGAAAAGATAACAGAGTGCGAAACTTTTGTTTACGATAGTGCTTGGTTTCAAAGACTAAACTTGATAACGATATCTACTGATTAAACTTGAAGTTAAAATCGGGGAAATTCATCAATTTCCAGCACCATTGATGACACTTGACCTCCAATAAATATTAAAATGTTTTCAAATTTAATGGATTTAACCGTTTTTGGAAAAGCGTTACATCACAAGTTTTGCCCTAAATTTACATTCAGAAGTAAATTTTAATTACTTAATAAGTAAAATTTACCTCAGCTGGGATATTCATTATCTTCTCCAAATTTACCCTTTTCGTCAAAACCTTTACAATATCAATTCTTAAAATGAGCCTTCAAAGGGAGTGTCTGGCTAGACATGGTAGTTGAGCTGAGAGTCCAGTATTGTAGAGAAATTTGATATAAATCATTTTAGACCTATATGACAGTGTAAAATTGATATAGGCAGGTTTACAACATGAAATTCTTCAAAGATATATACATTTTTAAAAGAGCCTAAAACCTAATGACAACAACACTATTTTGAATTTTAACAAAATGTTCTTGGGTTCTCCTCTCGTCTAAAGGAATTGAGTTTCTGCCGCCAACTCTAATTTTCTAATTACTATATCTTTGAAACCATATGTTGTAAAACTTGTTTTTCAAACTAAAAATTTTGTTAAATCAAATAGTTTAGATTTGAAATATCAAATGTTTATACCATTAGGTTGCACAGATATAGAGATTATGTTCATTTTATGATTAAACCATTACATATCGTGACAGTACACAAAAGTCGTATATGTACAGGATTAACAACAAAGGACGAGACTTCAGAGACGACTGTACGGAATTTCATCAAACTTTTCAACTGAACGTCCTTATAAAGTTCTTTTATGGGAAACCCTGTATGTATTTAACTAATTATAATATCTAAAAGATTAAACTTAAAATATTTTCTTAAAAATAATAATCTGAAAGAGAAGCCAAACAAATCTGCACAAGATAAAATATTTCGATTTCTTACTGAATAGTTTCCATACATTTTGAAAATGTAATTTTTTCGTTCTAAACTCAAATGTTTCCCCTTTACTTTTTTCAGTTTCTATATACAGGGTGAGTCAAAAAAAGTATGATTTGCGGCGCCTGGTGCAAAATTGTACCTTTTTTGTGCAACTCTCCTGTATGGTGTTTTTTCAATATTTTTTGAAAATTTGTAATTTTTTTTGGTACTCCAATGGGCGAGAAGAAAATCCGCGAATCTTTTTTTTCTCTCAAAATCAAAAGTTCAGAAAAGCAAAAATGTGCATTCATATTATTTCTCTCTAAATCTAAAGTTTTATTAAAGTTGAATCTCAGAATCACAGAAAATTGGAAAATTGTAATAAGAAAATTCGCAATTTTTAGTTCTGGGCTAATTTTTAAGGAAAGTTATTTAAATTCTCTAGTTCCTTTCTTCTTAGTATATTCTAAAGTATTAAATATACGCTGTTCAGTTGAAACCTTAAGAATCATTGAAAAACAATTTTTCCGTAAAAATTATACCAGAACTGAAAATTGCGAATTTTCTAATTACAATTTTGTAAATTTTCTGAGATTCTGTGATTCAATCTTTTTAAAATTTAAAATTTCGATAGAAACAATTTATTTACACATTTTTGTTTTTCTGAACTTTTGATTTTGAAAGAAAAAAAAGGATCGCGGATTTTTTTGGACCATTGAAGTACCAAAAAAATTACAAATTTTCAAAAAATATAAAAAAAACACCATACAGAAGACTTGCACAAAAAAGTTACACTTTTGTACCAGGCGCCGCAAATCACACTTTTTTTACTCACCCTGTAGTCATAACCATGGAAAGACCCTGAATTAATTGACAGTTAATCAGACGACTTTACTGATATATTTCTGGTAATTTTAAGCGCCCATAAAGGCAGACAATATTGTTATTATCATCATTTCATTAATTATATTTGTAAAATTAGATTGTAAAGTCGTCTGATTAATTAAAAGTTAATTCCTGGTCTTTCTGATTATGACTGTATATTTCTAGTTCAGTAATTTTATTATTTTAAATAAATTATTGTTTGAATATCAACAATGAAACAAAAGATAAAGTTCAACAATGATTTTACTTTATAGGGGACTGTCGTCGTAAATTCAAGTCCGATTCACTTAAATCCTCAGTCTGAGCAACACAAAAAAACATATTTTAATTATTTTCAATATAAAAAGACGACATCTTCCTCATAATTAAAGATCCAGTAATAAATCGAGAACAGTAATAATTAGATAACAATGGAATAGGAAGACGACATTATAGCAATATTTAATTGTATTTGATGTTGTTACAAAACAAATAGTCTTACTAGACAGTAGATTAATTGAGTGAAATGGGTTTGTTTACACTGCACAATTGATGTCTCTCATGCTCATTGGAGTTATTAAAGTCGTAACTTGGTTCTTAAAATCGTCTTCCTATTTCATAGTTTCTTGGTTATCATTGTCTGAAATAGATCGTCTATTGAAATTATGCTAACAGACCCTTTGGGCAGACAATCACCTTGGAATCTCTTCTTTTACTAATTCCTCTGTCAGAAATCCCGACATCAAATCTAACCTAAGATAAAACACTCTTTCTCTCCTCGAAGATAGGCAACATTGTTTGAAGGTAATGGTTGAGATGCTAAAATAAAAAATATATCTACACATAGTATCCCAGTTTAATTTAACTAATAAAAGATGTTTCTAAAAAACAGAAAGATTTATTTGCCGTGATCGCAGAAGCAAAGTTCAATTGGTCTCATATCATTGGTTATCAGAGATGTATTCAGGGGGGGGGGGTATAAGGGCTCAGCCCCCCTGGATCAGTGAAAATTATGATTTCTGGTTTTATTTTTGGTGCCAACAGGTGCTGAGGGGCTCTTGACAGAAAAAATTTCCTGAATACATCCCTGTCAGTTATGTATGTTTCTGAACGCTTTTTGAATGGTTGATAAAAGAGCCAATGCTAAGAGATTTAGAACAAGAGAGACGCAAAGTCTACTTTTCTGGCTTTAGGGACAATGACATATATATTTAAGTTAGTTGTGTTCTTTAAAGGAAGTGACCGGCAATGTATGGTAGTTGAACTGAGACCGTAGTATTGTGGAGAAATTTTTTAAGACTCATTTGAGACATATACAACGTGATATTAATTGATGTATGATTATTGAGTTTGCGCGCAAAGTCGACGTTCAAAATCATCCATTTGGGTGGTTACGTTTTAAGAATCGATTTTTTAAAAAAAATAATAAAATAACGTCGAGAAAAAAAGTAAAAAAATTCTACAATAAACTGATGGCATAAATAGATTACAAAACAAATAGTCTTACTAGACAGTAGATTAATTGAGTGAAATGGGTTTGTTTACACTGCACAATTGATGTCTCTCATGCTCATTGGAGTTATTAAAGTCGTAACTTGGTTCTTAAAATCGTCTTCCTATTTCATAGTTTCTTGGTTATCATTGTCTGAAATAGATCGTCTATTGAAATTATGCTAACAGACCCTTTGGGCAGACAATCACCTTGGAATCTCTTCTTTTACTAATTCCTCTGTCAGAAATCCCGACATCAAATCTAACCTAAGATAAAACACTCTTTCTCTCCTCGAAGATAGGCAACATTGTTTGAAGGTAATGGTTGAGATGCTAAAATAAAAAATATATCTACACATAGTATCCCAGTTTAATTTAACTAATAAAAGATGTTTCTAAAAAACAGAAAGATTTATTTGCCGTGATCGCAGAAGCAAAGTTCAATTGGTCTCATATCATTGGTTATCAGAGATGTATTCAGGGGGGGGGGGTATAAGGGCTCAGCCCCCCTGGATCAGTGAAAATTATGATTTCTGGTTTTATTTTTGGTGCCAACAGGTGCTGAGGGGCTCTTGACAGAAAAAATTTCCTGAATACATCCCTGTCAGTTATGTATGTTTCTGAACGCTTTTTGAATGGTTGATAAAAGAGCCAATGCTAAGAGATTTAGAACAAGAGAGACGCAAAGTCTACTTTTCTGGCTTTAGGGACAATGACATATATATTTAAGTTAGTTGTGTTCTTTAAAGGAAGTGACCGGCAATGTATGGTAGTTGAACTGAGACCGTAGTATTGTGGAGAAATTTTTTAAGACTCATTTGAGACATATACAACGTGATATTAATTGATGTATGATTATTGAGTTTGCGCGCAAAGTCGACGTTCAAAATCATCCATTTGGGTGGTTACGTTTTAAGAATCGATTTTTTTAAAAAAATAATAAAATAACGTCGAGAAAAAAAGTAAAAAAATTCTACAATAAACTGATGGCATAAATAGAAACAGGTTGAGAAAACAAAAATTAACTCTTAAAATAAAAATTTATGTAATGTCTCACTGTTCACAAACATCTTCTGCAGATTTCCTGAAATTTTTATTAAAACGGCGACATTTTAAGAAATCTGCGAACAAATTCGTAAGGAATAAGAAATTCATAATACTGACGAAAAATAAATAATTGATTTTAACATTGATTTATAGACAAATTTCTTTTGAGAAATAATGTTTCTAAACATCAAATTAATTAACTGTAGAATTATTTTCTACATTCTTCGTCGTCGTTATTTAATAATTTAAAAAATCGATTCTCAAAATGTAACCACCCAAATGGATGATTTAAAACTTGGACTTTGCGATCAAACTCAGTGATTATAGATCATTAACACGTTTTAATTCTCAAATGAACCCTAAAAAATTTCTCAACATTGCTACATTCTCGGTTCAATTACCATATATTGTAGGTCACTCCCTTTTCTCCTTATCTAAAAAAGATATTTCAAATAAAAAATAAACAACTCCCTCCCTTAAATACTGAAGAAATTGATCTGAATTGTATAACATTCAGTTTTTCTCTATCACTTCTTATTTTTGTTTCTAACATCTGCCAGCCTTTAATACAACATGTAAATGGTTACCCACAAAGGATGAGACTGTAAAGTCGACCGGAAATGGTCTATTTAATGATTTGGCAAAAAAAAAACAAGTTCACAAATTCTTGATAATCATGAATAAAAGGAAACAGACAGTATAAATTCCGTACAATCGTCTCTGAAGTCTCATCCTTTGTGGGTAACCCCCCTGTGCATCATAATTTTCGGAATAACCAAACTCACCTTCTTATTCTCCTTGCCTTTACTTCCATGTTTAATTGATGAGAGAGTCTGTTCGCTATTACACTACAAAAATCACATAAAAAATTCATCATTCTATAATTTATTTTTCTCATATCACACAGGATCGCTTGCCTGNACACTTCATTCTGAAGTCTCTACATGACTGTCCTGAAGATTCCCAAACAGTTTAAATTTATTCGCTCACAATGATTTACATTGTAGTTTAGTAAATTGAATAGTAGGATATGAGTCTATTTGGTTTTAATTTCATGCAGAAATCAATGCGAACACTTTAGAGAATGCCATCAACGGCGTGTTAAAAATTTTAAGGAAGACAAACATAGATATGTTCAGTGTTCACAGTTGTTCCATGGATTAAAGTTCTGTGTAACAATTTCGAAATTATTGTGTTAAAAGGTTATTCTTTTAATTATCCCGCTAAACTGTGTGTGGTTCTATGAAAAGGCTAGGGTGGAAGGGGGGGGGGCATCCCCCTTTCCAGATCACAAAAAGTTTAACTTTATTACATGATATCTTTACTTTTGGTTGAGTGCATGGGGTGGTAATGTACAGGGTGTCCCAAGAAACATGACAGTTGGTGAATAGTTTTAAATGTCTTCTTCCATAATTTGTCAAGTTCTTTAATACCAAAAAGAATTATGAAAAACATCGCTTGGTAGTATTATCATCATAAATTTGATTTCAAAGCAAAATATAATTAAGTAAAAGATTTTTTTGCAAAATAAACTGCAAAAAGTCTTTAATATATAATACTTGATATATAAGAAGACATTCAAAACTATTCACCAACTGTCATGTTTCATGGGACACCCTGTACGCCTGATTAAGTAAAGATTGTACGCAATGAGGTTACGCGGTAGTATTTGAGAAATCAGATGTAGCAATATACTGTTTTATCTATGGTTGAGTGGCACGAAGATAATAAGATAATATACCTGATTAGAACTAGAGGGTTGCAGAGGAAACTGAGGCCGCTGTCTATAGGGTTGGACTCTAGGACCTAATCCTATCTGATCTAAACCTTGAGCTTGGAGAAAGCTTGCTCCTCGTCCTTGAAGATTAGACCTATGGCCTGATGTACATTGTTGACCTTTCTTTTCCTTGGGTTGGTTCCTAGGTAAAGGTAGAGGGGGAACCTTGAACACCATTTCCATTCCAGTTGTCTTCGCCTAATACATTTGCGCTGCTGCGGTGGTAGGCAATTTTATCAATAAAATAAAGACGGCTTTCGATTTCAATTTTAATTTAAATCAAGCTGTTAAACAGCATGGATAGACATAAACATGGAAACAAAGAGAAGCTCTCAATTAAAAAAGCTTCTCTTTGATTACCTATAAACTTGTAATTCGAAAAAAACTTGCTAACAATTGTATAATAGCCTACCACCGTATAAAGATACAAATAATTGTTTCCTTAAAAAGACATAATAATAGTTAAAATCAATCAAAAACAACGGGTTTGCACTCTTAAAGCAATTATAAAACATAAAAACAATATCAGTAGGACTAATGATTGCATCGTTGAACTAAGTACTATAATGTTCGAATGGACAAAAGTTTGTTTGCAGACTAACGTTCAAAATGACTGTAGTCTCTTTACAGTCATTTAAAACAAATATTTCTTCAATTAAGAATATTTAAAACTATAAAAAAATACCGCCTATCAATTTCTAAGATTTTTAACACAAATAAAAATAATGTTATCATATAATATTTCAGGGTTTGGTGGTCCAATTTCAAGCCGCCCTAGCCCGGTTTCTTTGTCCGGTTCTAGCTATGATTTAGCTGCGACTTCCTAGCTTAGCTACTAAAAAAGATTTTTTTAAAACAAAAACAAAACCTTTTTATCTCATATTTTTCTTTTCAAAGATTATTTCTGTTATACTCTTTTTTCTTCATCTTTTATCTCTATCTATCTATCTATGTATTTATTAGTCTATCCATCTATCTAATTTATCAATCATTTTACAATTTAAAGGCCAAAAATCAAAGACGACTTTTTAAAGTGGTCGAGAAAATATGAATGCCCCACAAAATTTTATATTTTTCTGTCAGTTAGGAAGGCCAGCTGTCATCAAATCATAGTCAGAGCAGCTTAGATTGGATTCATGAAACAGATTACTTGTACTTTGACTAGATCTGAAATCATACTAAATCCAACCTCAAAATTTGGACTTATAAACGAGCTTTGACTATGATCTGAAATCTAACCTTGTAGCTATGATCTCAAATCATAGTCAGAGTCAAAGCAAGTTACAGCTCGACAAAGAAACCGGGCTCCTGACTCTAACTTGTACTGCAATTTCAACTCAGCTGTCACATTCCTTTAAGAAATTTGTAATATTAAATGATTATAATGTTTACCACTTCGCTAGCTAGACAGGGATCACTTGGACTTGAACAACTTTCAGGGCATTTTTAAACATTTAAATCTAAGAATATTAAAATATACGTCATTTTTTCTTCATTTAATACATTTTTGAAAAATTTAATTAATATATATCAATTGTTAAATTCTACATAATCACAATTATGAAATTATCAACATCCTTGCCAATTCATTGAATTCATTTAAATTGCATGATAATATGTGCAAAGGTCATGTTCGTCATGTCAACTATTTTAAAGCGTTAAATTCGTCATCAAATACGCACAAGACGCCATGTAATAATCGATTTTACAAGCGGAGCTAAAGAAAAGCGTCAACGATTCTAAAAATGTTATTGCTACTAATGTTATTGTGAAGTAGTCTTCTCTGCCCTCGTCTTAGTTTTAATCAAATTATCAGCTGATTCTCCGGCTGATCTCCGATGGGCGGAAAATAGTTTGCGGCATTTCGGTTCTATTTGCGCACATTGATTTAAAGATTAAAGAGTCACGTCGGCAATTTATCATTTAATTAAAGGGCCTTTGCATCAATAGAATAAAACTTTTTCATACTCTCCGTATGAAATGACTCTTAAACAGTGAAACTTTAAATGGGAGAACAATAATCGAAAAAAGATTCAACACAAATCTTAAAATCAAAAACTTATTTAAACGCAAGTTTGGTACAAAGACTTACTAAATGCGAAATGTTCTATTTTTGCCTCCAACTTCATAACATATGGAAGGTTAAAGAAGTCAGGGGTCTGTTCCAGAGAACGATTTTGGGTCTGTCCTAGTATACGATTTTTGGACCCCCCCCTGCAGCGCTCGGCCCAGAAAGTGTTTTAACTAACCTAACCCGTGGCCCAAGCGCTCAGCCCCCTAGCCTGTCCTAGCCGCAGCGCTCGGCCCAGAAAATGTCTTAACCTATCCTAACCCTAAATAATAGTAAATAAATTCTAATTTGGTCATGTAAAAATTGATAGGAGGGGAGGGGGTCCAAAAATCGTTCACTAGGACGGACCTGATTTTTATTAACGTCACAGTAAAACTTATTTGTACTTTTTTCAGACTTTAAGAAGTGGAAATGATATTTTTTCTTCTCTTTCTTGTCCCGAGTGCCTGGGGGGATCAGAATGTTCTGGGCTGTGGAGGATTTATCAAAGCATCAAAATCTATAGATTTCTCTAAAATAAATGTCCAGTTGTTAACAAAGCAGGGAGGTCTGAAGTATGAGACCGACTGTGCCCCAAACAATGGTTACTATTTTATCCCTGTTTATGAGAAAGGAGACTATATATTGAAGGTTTCTCCTCCCCTTGGATGGAAGTTTACCCCTGAGGAAGTCAGCGTCACAATAGACGGAGAGACTGATGATTGTAGTCTCAACAAGGATATCAACTTTGTGTTTGCTGGATTTGGTGTTGTTGGACGTGTTGTAGCTGACGGGGCAGACAAGGGTCCTGAGGGTGTTGATATTGAGCTTATTACCGGAGAGGAGAAAGCTGTTGTTCAGAAAACTGTGACAGTAAAGGATGGAAAGTATGTTTTTACTGCGGTAGCTGGTGCCGACCACAAGGTTCGAGCACATCATCCCACCTGGCAGTTTGAGAAATCAGTCGGATCTGTTATTATCACAGGAGATAATGCGGCAGCGGAAGATCTTATTGTTGCCGGGTTTGATGTGAGTGGAAAGGTATTGGCTGGGGAGAAACCTATGGCTGGAGTAGAAATTGTTCTGTTTGGAAACAAAGCGTTGAAGAAATGCGCGGATAATTCCAAATCTGAAATTATCGGTCCAGCTGGGAGCATACAGTTGTGTAAAACCAGCACAAACAGTTTAGGAGAGTTTGTATTCCCTGTAGTACCTGGAGGAAAATATTTCCTTTTACCCTTTCACAAGGGTCAACACACTCAGTTTGAAGTAAGCCCCAAGCAGGTTGAGATAACAGTGGATCTTGGATCCGTGAAACTAAAAGATCCCTTTATAGTTGAAGGATTCTCAGTTAAAGGAAAAGTTCTTTCTGGTCCACATGGGAATAAACTTGCAAACACTGTTGTAACCGTATCAGGCCTCAAAACACACACCACTACAACTGACAAAAATGGTGAATACTTCATTGAGAAAATAGAAAGTGGGACGTACACAGTATCCGCAAAATTTGATGGCATTCAATTCTCTGACCTAACAGCTGAAATATCTCCGAGTAATCCCATTCTACCAGATTTAGTTGCTGAGAAGTATCTTGTTTCTGGACAGTTGGACTTCTCCACCGTTTCTCCGGACTCGTCCAGAAAGGTGAAATTAAGTTCAACTGGGAAGCCGGATATGTTAATATCTGTGGAAACTGGTGGACTATTCTCAATCTTTCTTCCTTCCGGTGCATTTTCCGTGTCTGTTGTACCCTCCAGTGTGGACACCAAGATGGGAATAGTGTTTGCTCCCCTTGCCCTGGATATCATTGTCAAATCTGAACCTATTGGAAAACTTTACTTTTCACCAGTTCGGGTAACCATTTCGGGGTCTGTTAGATGTACAGCCGAATGTCCATTCCTGACAATACAGTTAACCCCCGAAGGTCCGGGAGAAGTATCTAAACAAACTGTTGAAAAGGGAAAGTTTAGTTTCCAAAATCAACTTCCCGGAAAATACAGTATCGCTGTGGAGGAGGCAGGACTGTGTTGGGAGAAGCCCTCTATTGCATTCAACATTGAGTCTGAGTCGAAAGAGGATTTGGATTTTGTCCAGACAGGTTGGGGGATGGAGATACACTCATCTCATGAAACAATTCTCAAATTTAAGTCAAAGGATGAAAAAATAACAGGCAAGTGAAAAAGTTATTTTTTTTATTCGATGATGGTGATGGACCAAACCTATGTAGAGTAAAAAAAGTAAATGTTAGTTCCACATTTTTTTTTGTTACCAGAGGCCGAATTTAAATAATTTGAATCGCACCTAGACGTGATTCAAACATGAAACATGGTTCAACCTTGGTTGGTACAACTTGAAATTTTAATAAGCAGTTTTTTTTTAAAGATTTTAGCCAGTGCGCAATTTGAACCAGTGATTGGGAGTTCAGCAACACGGGTTAAGTTAATTGAATTCTGCCTCAGTAATTATTAAATTTGTTTTTCTAATAAAATTTATGTTCTTTATTTGTTATTCTAATTCTAATTTCGATCCTAGGATCTCTTGATATACCTGTTGGTCCTTCAAGTCATTGTCTCCCAGCTAATATAGAATTTATCTTCCAGTCCTCAGGTTGCCATCAGTTCCAGGTAATATTCAGAGGTGTATACTGTTTATTTTCTCGAAAAATCATTTATCTTCCCTGAATTTCGCTGAATTGGGGATAATTTAATTATTTTTAGGGGAAAATCAACGATCTTTTGGGGGGAAAAGTATAAAATATAAATGAAAATTTTTCCTTTTGATCTCCAATATTNCCCGCCACAGGGGGGTGTATTTCTGAATAATATACACCCCTGGGCCCTGGTATTCAATGATAAATAACCGACATCGATCAACAATGAAACTTTCATATCATAGGGAGAGAATAAAGGATTTATTCGAACTCCAAGCGACAAGTTTTCTCTGAGAGCTGAAAAACATCTTGTGTCAGGTTAGTTCAAATCTTTAATGAGCCCCCCCCCGCCCTCTATCACGGGGTATTTATTTATCTTTTATTGATTTTCTGTTCAATTGCTATACTGAAGCCTTATAGAGCATAGAAACAAATCATGAATATATTATAAAATAAATCCGCGTTTTTATCAATACAATGAATACAACTTTTCAACTTCAAGTTTTGATTTCTTACAAGGTTTTTTTTCTTATTACAAGTTTACTAGTGAACAAAGAGAAGCTGTTATTAAACAGATTCCCTGTTTCCGTGTTTATGTGTATCATGGTGTTTGAAAGCTTGGTAAAGATCAAAACCAAAAGTCGTCTTTATTGTAAAGATATACACGACAACAATTTTCGATAATTTTTAGGACGAGTAAGCTCTGTGGAGACTATTCCAGATCTTCAAATAATTGTTCATACAACTACAGAGGTTAAAACTATGGCGCTTACCCAGCCTGAAAACAAGGATGGACTTCATAGCTATAGGTACGGTTGGTTGGTTGGTTGGTTGGTTGTGGTTAAATTGGTGGAATGAGTAAGAAAAGGTTCATTAAGATATGTTGGTTTTCTGCGTCATCCATTTTACGGTTCGAAATAACGAAATAACGGCTTGAAATAGTTCACGACTTAAGTATCATCTCTTGTCAGATTAACATGTTTTGAAAAATCTATCCTTTTTATTAGTGGATCCTTCCCCTCCCCTTTACTTCTTCTACTCGGCGAGCTAATTAGATTTTTGAAAAATGATCATCCTTAACAATTTTTTTAGGTTTAACAATATTTATAAATTAAATAGATGATGGTCAAAGCAATTAAACAGGGGGCTAACACGTCTGCACACACCCAGTCCCGACTCCCGATAACGGTGCCACGACATTTGATCCAGCGACTGGTGATCCAGTCGACACTTGATCCGGTCATTACTGGATCACGACATTTGATCCTTGCGACATATGATCCAGTCGACCTTTGATCCATAAGAGAATATGGCCATTTGATCCAGGGTAAATTTAAAATTGAACGTTTTATTGTTTGTAACTTTGTATCCTACTGTTGTAGAAAATTTGTCAAAAAGTAAAACAAAGATAATTTTATTCTAAATTAATAGATTCAATAGGACAATCTAGGTTTTATGTAAAAGCTAATTTTTACATGATTAAAAAATATGACAATTTAGGTAAATTTACATGTTTACAATTTCAAAGCACTAGCAATTTCTGCCAAAGGTGTTGTATTGTAAAACCAAATTTTTAAATCTGGCATCTTTAGCTCGTACTTGTTGCCTTTCCTAGTTTTTACAGCCCTTGGTTGGAAGATCTGGTGTACATTTAGTTTTGATTATTTTAAAAAATGAATACCCTAAATCAAATCTATTTTTTTATTCTGGATCAAATGACGACTGGATCAGATGTTGCCTGGATCAAATAGCAACTGGATCAAGTGTTGACTGGATCACTTGTCGCTGGATCTCATGTCACTGTATCATTTGTCGTAGGATCAAATGTCGTGGTGCCCCTATAACCACCAATATGTTTTCGGTTCTGGAATTTTGTTGTGGACACCCTGTTCCTACACTCTACATATGAAATGCAGTGTATATGTGGTTTATTTGGCAGACTAGGCATGTCTTGGTTTTATATTTTGCTTTCGTTATTGCAGTCAGGAATGCTGATCCAATACAGCTGATCAAACTGTTTTTAAATGAGATGGGAAGGGTATGGGCCCGGGTGGGTGAAGATTTCTGCATTTATATTCTAAGCTAAATCTCCAATCTAGGCCTACCAGCATACATTTTTTCTACTTTTTATTTTCATTATTTCTTGGATGTCCTTAACTAATTCTGTTGACGTCGAGGATAATTTGGAGAAGTTGGAAGCTTGGAGAGGAGTAGGAAAAGGCGTATTGAGGAATTTTTCATTGCTGAAAAAAGCCTACTTGTTCCTCGATTTATAGTCATTTCCGATTTATATGTAAGCTATAGCTGGCAAACGGCTAGACCAAATTGGCTGAGATTTGTTTAAGGGAATCCATGGGTATCCCTCAGGGTAGGCTAAAAAATTTAATTTTTTTTTCAAGATCAACATTTTTTCAATTTTTCTTTTAATTCTACGGGCAGCACTGGGCACTTAATCTTGTAAAATATTAAAACTTTTTCGCTTTTCATGTTCTTAAAAATTTATTTTAAAATTTGTTTGTTTAGGTTTAGTTACTTGTCCAACCCTCACGAGGAGATAACTTTAGAACCAGGAGCAGCCAAGTTCTTGTTTAGTCCTACTAAACAATATATTTCGGTAGGATCACTTTATATTATTTACATGATACAGGGGTAAACATTTTTTTTGGTAAATCCCCAAAATTTGTTCTTAAAAGGACTGTAATCCAAAATGAATCTTCCAGGGGTGTAAACTGTATAATTTCTCGAAAAATCATTCCCTCTCCCTTGAAATTTTCATTTCCCCTCCCTGAAGTTATATAATATATATGCTTGCTTGGAGCGCAATTTTTAGGTTTTAATCGCTTAATTGGGGAAAATGTATGATTTATTTGGGAGATAAATAAATTTTTAGGTTAAAAGTATCTAAACGTAAGTAAGTAAACTTGCCTTTTCTCCAAGCAATTTTAAAAGCAGTTATGTATGGAAAAATTTGTCGTCTTTTGATGTACAATTTCTCATTTTTTCCCCTGATCATTAAAAAAAAATCATTATGAAAAATTGAAAGATCAAATAAAATTTTAAGTCGTTTTCTCTCTAAATGAAAAGTTACAGCCCGGATTTCCTTTTAAGTTTGCCTCGTAGAAATTCTTAGTTTTTTCAACCTTTTTATAAATCATATTTATCTAATTCTCTTCGTTTCCTTTTATCCCTAGAAATTAAAGTTGTGATTTTTTCCAGATTGAAGACGACTGTTTGTTAGATTCTGCGATATTTACAGCAACCCAGGTGAGCATATTATATGATAAACATAAATATAGGCAGTTTATCCACAAAGGATGAGGCTTATATGAAAAACTTCTGAAAGAAAAAATATGTAAGTTAAAAAATGGTAAAGTCTACTTTAAATAGATTTTTTAAATAGAAGCAATGATTTCGAAATGAAAGGATATGAAGTAGATACAATGATTTCGAAATGAAAGGATAAGAAGTAGATGCAATGATTTCGAAATGAAAGGATAAGAAGTAACAAGACTGACTTCTGAGTCGTCTCTGAAGTCTCATCCTTTGTAATTTCCGTCATTGATTCACATTTCACAACGATATTTGTTGCTAAGTAAATAACGTGTTTTTCATTTAGAAATAAATATTATTTAGGGATTGTTTATCTCCGGATCTATCCGTCCTATCCTAGAGGACGCAAGCATTGTACTAAGTTCTCCGAACCTTCCTCAACCTGTCTCAACCACAACTAACAGCAAGGTAACATGACAAAGGTCTTAAATTTGACTTAAAATTAACCCAAATTTTGTTTTGGAAAGATCCCGTAACAAGCAAGACATTTTTTAATATCTCTAAATGCTAAAAGCAGCCGGTTCTATTTTTGAATGTAGAATCATATAGTTGCCTAGGAGCTGGATATTTATGACCAGCAAGGCCGGAGATAAAAAAAAATCGGAGCCGACGCAGGCTACTTCTCAAAGGTTCCAAGCCTCCGGGAAGTGTTATCGACAATCTGACTTCATATCCTGCTCCTAGGCAACTATACGAGTCAATATTCAAAAATAGAAACGGCTGCTATTAATATTTACAGAAATATTACAAAATATCCCCCCCCCTTCCCCTCCGACACCTTCCTTTGTAAAAATATTGTTTGTGGGGAGCATGGGAGTAAATAATGTAGCTGATTTCAAAGCCTGTTTTAAACTTTTTTTGAGAAGTCGTTTTTTAGAAAATGGTGTTTTAAATTTGAAACGTGATGTAAGAAAATGTCATCAAATCTAATAAGTTCACAGTAAAAATGAATAAAAATAATTAGTAATGGGATAATCTAAAATTCTTGATCTCGATATCCACTATGACAACTTTTAAATTTAATGGATAAATGCTTGATTCCTCACTTTTAGTTATTCCTGAAAGGCACTATAAACGCGGGATATCCAAGAGGAATTAGTTAAATTAATGGTTCATAAAACCAAGGTATTGATCTCAGGGCTATAATTATAATCCTAAACAAATTTGATTTTTTATATTCTTGCTTGTTCAGGGAGAATACTCTCTTGGGCCATTCCCTCGGGATATAGAGTTTAGTGTACAGGCTGAAAAAGTGGGATATATACTCACTCAAACAGACAAGAAAGGTTAGTTTAATTCCTCGATACTACCTGCTATAACCAAAATTATTTCAGGTATGTATATTTTCTCAAAAACATTCCCCCTTTTGGAAAATCATTTTTTTAGTATATATGCTTGCGCGGAGTACTCCAAGAAAAAAATTTGGGTTTATTCTCTGAATTAGGGACAATAAATTGTTATTAGGGGAAAAAAATAGGAAAAAAATTTTAAAAAGAATGAAAAAAGTTGCCTTTTGATATATTATTTTTCTTTTTTTTTTCAAAATCAGCTAGTCATTTCTGAAAAAATCTGAAAAATTTACACCCCTTAATTATTTTTAGTAAAATATGTATCAACCGTGTTTTGGTTTATACGAAACTATTATTGATTTTAAAAATGTGCCAGAAAAGCAAAAAACTTGAGAATTCTTAGCATTTTGCTCACATTTTGAAATAAAGGATATTTTGATAAACAAACTGAAGAATTCCGACAAAGTATCTAGCTGGATGAAAATTTAAACATAACTCTATTATAAACCTGGTTAAATATTTAATTTATTAATGCCGTTTCTTTGTTTGTCTGATTGTTTGATTCCAATATACGTCAAAACGTCTGAACCGATCTGGCCCAATTTTGAGGGGCCTCGCGTGACCTGAGGGAAGGTTTATGGCTGATCGAATTTTCAAACATTTGCCTCTTAACAAAATTCGATTTTTAAAAATGTTGAAAATCCGCGAAATTTATTTTATAAAATCCGCGAAATATTTGTTTTTGTTTTACAATGTATTGTTTATAAAGAGAATATGTTCACAAGTGAAAAAGAAAATGGGTGCAAAGCGCTCTAAAGTCTAGTATTTATTATTTATTTAATTTTAATAATATCTAAAAATGTTTAGGGCACTTTTCTGCTAAAAAGTTGGCGTCAGTCGTTGTTAATGTAATGGACTCCAAGGGTGAAAAACTGGCTGGTAAGTTTTTTATTGCATTATTTTATATGCGTTTAAAACAGATCTTCTAAAGATATTTTTGAACTGTCTAGAAGCAGTTGTCAGCTTGTCTGGGGGTGAAGATAACTTCAGGTAACCAATCATTTAGACGTTGAAGATTTACTTTTAAGAGTGTTTATTTCTTTTTTCCCGGCCCCTTTCTAACAAAATGGTTTTCTCCCACTTAAACAATTTTTAAGTTTTTCTTTGAAAATAAAGTTCTTTTTATTTCTCTTTTAAAATTAAAAACAAGTTTTTTGAAAACTTAGTTACTAACTTGGAAAAAAAATTGTCGAAGCTTCGTTGGCCGATTTACAACGGTTTGAATTTTTATTTGAACATTTAAACATTCAGTTTTCTCTGTTGCATGAATCCGAAGTTACTGATTCAGAAAACCGCATTTGAAAATAATAAATTTTAAAATCCACTATCTTTGATTTGTCAGATGTTTAGAGGGTACCATTGTGATTCAGAAATGCCCGTCTATTAATTAAAGGTCACTAAAAATACGTCTAGAATTATACAATACCTTCAAGCTCTTAAAGGGACTGTAGGCGTAAATTCAAGTGGCCTTTCATGCAAAGATTGCAACGCCCAATTTACAAAGTTACCCTTGAAAGCTTTGTCTGATCAAGTAAGAATTAGATATCAATGTTTTTGTTTCTTTAAACTGTTTATTTTCATTTGCGGTTTCTCTTCAAAGCAGTGGAGAAACTCACTAAAAAAAACACTTCAAGTCAGGAAAACGACAATATCTTCCACACTTGTGATCAGATTAAGGTTTGAAGGGTACCGTTGTAAATCGTGCATTGCCAACTTGAATGGTCACTTGAAACTACTCTTACAGTCACTGTAATCTTTCTAAATGTAATATTATTGATCTTGAGTTAAATATTTGTGATGTTGCAGGACCAACCAGCAGACAGGTAGCAACGGTACCTTAAGCTTCCTCGCTCTCTCTCCTGGAGAATACTTCATCAAACCTATGCTCAAGGTACATTTTCTACTCAGGAATTTGTGGAGGGGGGAGGGGGGCTTAGCACCCCTGGGGCCTGAAATTTCCCTTGATTCCAAGATTTTACTGATCCAGGGAGGGACTGAGCCCGCCCCTCCCCCCTACCAGTGCACCTTTTGTACCGTCTTACTAAATTTCGACAAAAAAAAAATAAGCTTCAACTTTGTATTAAATGGGGTTTGGGGAAAATATTTACTCTTATAATTTTGCCATGTGTGGTAGTGAATTTTAGACACACGTCCCCCACTTCAGATATTTGGAGAAAAAGTCGAAAGGATTTTTGCCTCAACAGAGCATGTTATTATTTTGTGGAAAAACTTGTTTAGAGAAGTTATTTCCTGCAGAAAACTTATATATTTATCGTAAAATGACATTTTTACTTTCTCAGGAATACGAGTTCAATCCCAAGAGTAAACTTATCACAGTGAAAGAAGGAACGGAAGAAGTTGTTGAAATAGTTGCTACAAGAGTAGCATATTCTGCTACAGGGGTACTCACTGGGCTTAAAGGTAACAATTGCTACAAGAGTAGCATATTCTGCTAAAGGGGTACTCACTGGACTTAAAGGTAATAGTTGCTACAAGAGTAGCATATTCTGCTAAAGGGGTACTCACTGGACTTAAAGGTAATAGTTGCTACAAGAGTAGCATATTCTGCTACAGGGATACTCACTGGACTTAAAGTTAATAGTTGCTACAAGAGTAGCATATTCTGCTACAGGGGTACTCACTGGGCTTAAAGGTAATATTTGCTACAAGAGTAGCATATTCTGATACAGTGGTACTCACTGGACTTAAAGGTAATAGTTGCTACAAGAGTAGCATATTCTGTAAGTCCTCATTTATCTTTCCCGATTGAGAGTAACACACCCCACACATTAGATTAGTCTCATCCTTCAAATATACAGGGTGTCCCAATAAACATGGGAATTCAGTGATGAATTCGATATCGTAAACTTGAGTAAACTTGTCCGCCTTCACTGTTCATCTTGCGGAGACGTATAGACACATCTTTGCAGTCTTTTACCCTTTTCATAAAATAAACTTCAGCAGACATAACAATATTATGGCTTTTGAAATTAGCTATTACAATGCTAATTGATAACAAAGACGATATCGAATTCGTCACTGAATTCCCATGTTTTTGGGACACCCTGTAGCTGTGAGGTTAGTAAATATGGTAAATATTGGTGATGAGTAATTTTGTACCTTATAGGATTCGTGGATTGGTACCCAACTGCTCCTACAGGATGGGTCTTAAATCCTGCAAATCAAACTCACATGTTGAGAGAACTATCCCAATGTCTTAGACCTTAGATATTTCAAATTATGAATTTCGTTGGATCAAGGAATCGTAAGTTTAAAATATTAAAAGTTTACACCAAGTTATAGAGATATAGGGATTGGAACATTTGAGCTTGTGAAAAAGACACAATTACTTTATGAAAATTGTGCTGAAACTTTTAAGTTCAGTCACCAGCATTTGCACAACGATTTATGATGCATGTTAACTTGAGTGACTAGTACATGAAGTACATCGTCCCCTCAATTCTAATTCTGTAGAAGTTCTCCATGGATTTACATAAACAGATCGACAATGCTTATTTTTTTTTTTTAAAGATGATAAGATAATAAATGTTTTCTTTCTTGTGACTTAAACTCAAAGATAACTATTTGGGTTTGTGGACGTTCTTAAAATGATTAATGCTTCAAATGTGAAATTATCTTATCACCATTTCTTCTTCGTCCATTATAAAACTCGAAAGTTTCGCGGATTTTCCTATTTTTGTTGGTGACATGCAGAATCTATAGTTAATCTAAATATATATATAGCTGTAATCAATGTTTGTATGTCCGATCATGACTCATAAACCGCTGGACTCCCTGGACAGATTTGCCTCAAATTTTGATTTGGGAGCTAGGGAGTACGGGAATGTTCTTATAGCTTGATTTTGACATTCTAAGTTGAGTTGGTCGATTTTATTAGTAAAAAAGGTAAAAACCCTAATTTACAACCATGAGCGCGCGCGGGTAAACGGCGGGAGTAACTGAGTACCCTGGGTTTTCTAGCTAATACAAATATATATATATAGTAAGATTCTCTTTTGGGAAACTATAGGAAAGGCAGTGTACTGCCGATTAGCTAAAGCAATTATTGTGTATTCATCTATTTCAAAACTTAAACTTATTGAGCATCAAATATCAGAATTTCTTTGGGTTTATGAGGATAAGAAATGTTATTTAAACACAAAAAAAGGCTGTTAATACGAATGATAACTACAATTATTGTTGAATAAATTTGAGAAGAAGAAGATTAACATTTTCCTACTTAATTAGCAGAATCTCCCCTGACTATGTTTTAATTTAAGAAATTGTTGATAGATACTTAAATACAGTAAACATCTCAAACTAACTATCAGTGAGTTTAGGGGAGTTAGAAGATTTGCAGAGGCTGTTCAAAATACTTGATTTTTCTAATTTATGTTCCTTGATTTAGAATTGGTTATTATAAGGTTAGATACAGGGTGTCCATCGAAACATGACAGTTGGTGAATAATTTAAAATGTCTTCTTCCATAATTAAGTTGTTAAATACCAAAGAATTATAAGAATATTTCATGGTAGTCATATTTATAGTAAAATTGAGTTCAAAGTAAAATATATTTTAGTAAAAGATTTGAAAGAAAAAAATGCAAAAAGTCTTTAATTTCTATTACAGTATAGGAAAGGAAATTCCAAATGGAAAGTAAATTCCAAATTATATTTTATACTTACTGTCATGTTTCATGGGACACCCTGTACTATACGCTCCAAGATTGTATTGCATCCGCCCAACGTTACATCCGTCCAACGATACTTCGGACCCACCCGCACTTGGGTTTTTAGCAGATTGTATAGCTGCTGTTGGTCCGATGTGTACCCGACATGCAGTTTATCGGAAAAAGTTGAAAAAAGATAGTGTATCCGACCTTCTGTAGGTCGGTTGCACACTTCTGTAGGTTGGATGAAGACCTTTTTTTTAGCGCGGAAGCTGGATTTGTAGGGAAGATGAAAAACCGTAGTAGGTCCACATAAAACTAACTACAACGAAGCTGTCTGTATCGGATTACTTTCAATCGTTTTTTGATCTCTCATTCGAAATCTGTCAAAAATAGCGTTAGAGATTACATATACTTAAATATTTGAAATACACAGCCCAACAACAAAGGATAAAATAGCAGATACAAAAAATCTACATTCAAAAGGTAAAAATGTGTTCTAAAGTTAATACTAACTTTAGTTTCAACCAGGACCTTTAGTTTAACGTGGGTCGGATACACAATTTTTGTAGGTCGGATGCACAAATTTTATAGGTTGTATGAACATTTTTTGTAGGTCGGATGCACATATTTTATTGGTCGGATGAATTAGGTAAGGTTAAGTCTGGGCAGAGCGCTGTGGCTAGGGGGCCGAGCAATGCGTCCACATTATCAAATTGACAAAGTGTTAGCCGATATGTGAGAAGGTTAGGTTAAAACAATTTCTGGGCCGAGCACTGTGGCCACATTTATCAAATTGAAAAAGTGATAGCCGATCCGTGGGGTTAGGCTAGGTTAAGACGATTTCTGGTTAGCATATTCTGCTAAAGGGGTACTCACTGGGCTTAAAGTTAATAGTTGCTACAGGAGTAGCATATTCTGCTACAGGGGTACTCACTGGACTTAAAGGTAATAGTTGCTACAAGGACAGCATATTCTGCTACAGGGTTACTCACTGGACTTAAAGGAAATAGTTGCTACAAGAGTAGCATATTCTGCTACAGAGGTACTCAGTGGACTTAAAGGTAATAGTTGCTACAAGAGTAGCATATTCTGCTACAGAGGTAATTACTGGACTTAAAGGTAATAGTTTCTACAAGGGCAGCATATTCTTATAGCAGTACGTTTAAAACTAAACTGTAAATTTTGTTAGGGGTTAGATTTCAGGGGCTTCTTAAAAAGTTTAATTTAAACAAAATTGTTCAAGATTATTTTGAATTGTAGGCGACCCTGAACCAGGGGTAACTATTGAAGCTGTTGGGGTAGAAGAGGTTTGCCAAGGACATCAAGAAGAAGCAGTGTCTGGACAAGATGGAAAATTCAGGTTAATATTTCATTATTTAAAATTCGGTGTTAATGATCTCCAAACCTCGCAGAGTAAAAAAATAGGTTTTATTTCAACATTTTTGAAAATATATTTCGGTCGGGGTTTGCCCTCTTTAAGTTCTAACGATACAATAACCATCAAAATCAATATTGAAAAATGTAAAAAAAATCCCACGAAAATAAAAATAAAACTTTACAAAAAAACTTAAAGAATATTTATTTATTTTCAACACGTTTACGAAAATAAGATTTCAAACAAATGTTTGGCCCCTGGTAAGCACTTCCTTTAAAAAAATCTCTTGAAAAGTTTTTTTAGTATTTAGGACTGTTTGCGCGTAGTGAAAAGAATAATAATAAGCGTTTTCGCCGAATTCGAGAAATACTTTATTTTGGGTGACAATAAGCAGGAAAAGCTTGCCAGCTGGTAACCGTTTTTTTAATTTCACTTTAAGTCCTCATTTATCTTTCCAAATTGAGAGTAACACACCCCACACATTAGATTATTCTCATCCTTCAAATATAGCTGTGAGGTTAGTAAATATTGGTGATGAGTAATTTCGTACCTTATAGGATTCGTGGATTGGTACCCAACTGCTCCTACAGGATGGGTCTTAAATCCTGCAAATCAAACTCACATGTTGAGAGAACTATCCCAGCTATGAAGGCGATTAAGGTCTGTATTATTTTACTTTGTCATGATTTGATTTGATTTGATTTGATTTGATTTGTCAATGGGTATCGTTAGATTTTTTTCTTTCGTTTTTTGAGACTGGGTCATTCAAAATCTGAGGAAAATCCATGACTTCCGTGTGTGGCTGACTTGATAAATAATGCAGATCTGTAAACTGAATCCAGTTGCAAAAATCAATTTTAAAATTTTATTATTTGATATGAGTTGAAAATTACGAGCCTGGGGTTTATACTATGCTTTAATTTTTATAGTTATAGTATTTATTTTCTAACACAAAATACAAAATAATATTGTATGGTGGTTCAGCTTAAAATAAAACACAAAAGAAAATTTCTTATTAGCCAATTAAAAATATAATGTTTGATAATTTTGTTTTGATCGTATTTGTTGAACACTCAACTAAGTATATATTCATTGTGCATTTACAAGTAGATAATTAGTCAGCACTCAAATAATCAAAACATTTTCAGGAATGCATTCATTTAACTTATGAATACATATTCAACAAAAGTAGCAATGTATTCTCGTTGACTGTAGTAGACTTTGACATCCACCATTAACAGAGGGTGTGAACCCAGTCTTGTTGACTGTAGTAGACTTTGACATTTACCATTAGCAAAGGGTGTGAACCCATACTCGTTGTCTATAGTAGACTTTGACATCTACCATTAGCAAAGGGTGTGAACCCGTACTCGTTGACTGTAGTAGACTTTGACATCTACCATTAGCAAAGGGTGTGAACCCATACTCGTTGTCTTTAGTAGACTTTGACATCTACTATTAGCAAAGGGTGTATACCCATTCTTGTTGACAGTAAAAAGGGTTGCGGCCCTAGTCCTGAATATATTTGCAAGCCTTTTGCATGCTTTCTCTCAGAGAGAGGAGGTGTTGACACCTCAATTGCTTTCTACTTTTGATCTAGTTTAAAGAACTTGTATTCTTTTAACTGACCTAGTCATTTTTTAAATTCGGTTATTGATTTGTTGACAAAATTATTTATTATCTGTTGGTCGGTTGGTTAGTTATTTGCCTGAAAAAGTTAGTAAGTTGGCTAATCAGTTGATTTATTGTTTGATCGAATGATTAAATGAGTTATTGATTGAATGATTGTAGATATGGCTGATTGATTGATTGATTGATTGATTGATTGTTCAGGTGGAGGAAGGTGATGTATCTGGGGTTGAATTAATCGCACTAAGACCGAGGACCACCATGGATGTCAGTCTTGATTGATTGATTGATTGTTCAGGTGGAGGAAGGTGATGTATCTGGGGTTGAATTAATCGCACTAAGACCGAGGACCACCATGGATGTCAGTCTACTTGTTAAGGTAAATCTTGTTAAACTAGGCTTTTAACTTTTTTTAATTGTGCAGCTCTCTATCGATGGGAGGAAGGCCAACCACATCAATCTCTAGTCCGAACCACATTCTCCTCATTTTCTCGTCCTGGTGTAGAATGCCGCAAAAAATTCCAAGTTTATAGAACTTCAATCTTTTTTGTTAACTTTAGTGAAAACCATAGAATTTTTCCGGGTGGTTCCATGGGAAAAATTATAGGCAGAGGTATGCCGAATATTTTGCTATTTTTTTCATATCACGAAGGTTAGCCATTACGGAGGCAGAAGAGATTTAAGTTTTACCTAAATAAAGTTTGACATCATTCTCATGGGTTTGAAGATTCCAACATTATATAATCATTGCAATACTTTAGTCCATCCATATTTTATGCCCTAACGTGGCCAGATTTTTAAAAAATAGTTTTATCTTCAAGAATTGGAAACTTTTTAACACAAAATAATCGAAGGACGAGGATTCCGAGGTGGTTCGGACGAGAAAATGAAGAGAATGTGGTTCGGACTAGAGATTGATGTGGTTGGCCTTCCTCCCCTCCTCTATCTGTGAAGCATCTTCTCTTTGTACACTATAAAACAATAACAAAAAAGAGTTTGCGGATTTGTTAAAAATTTTCACGCATTTTCAAAATTCAAAAATCAAAGACACAAATTTTTGTAATTTTGAGCATCCATATTATGGATGCTCAAAATGGATTACATAAACCTTCCCTGGGGTCATGTGAGGTCCCACGCAAAATTTGGGCCCAAATGGTTCTGCCGTACTTACGTTTAATGGATACAAACGGACAAAGAGACAAGCAAAGTATAGATATAGATGTAAATGTGAGGTAGAGAGTGGCAAAATTGTACTGATCAAACAGATTTTCATAAAAATGCAATGAATTTATCTTAGATTTTTAAGACTTTAACTGAAAAAAAACCGTTCACTAGGTGAAGAAGGACAACATCAAGAACGTGAAGGCTAAGCTCTACTGCTCTAACTCCGACTCTCCCCTGCACACTGTGAAGTTGGACACCATCAAGTTTGTTATATTCCCGTCTATACCTGCTGATGGGTCAACTTGCTCCATTCATGTTGAGGTAATGTAATTTTAACTCTTTTGTTATTTGACTTCAGGGTGGGGGGCATAATTATTTTTTGTTTCATACTTATACTTCACTTTAGCTGGAAAGTTTTTCTGTTTTTTTTTCAACTTGCCTTTTTAAACTTACCTCTAAGTTCGTTTCCGCACATACATTTCTGACATTCTGGTAGGGGGAGAACTTAGTTTTGAATATGGGGGCAAGGCCGGGAAGATTTTCATCAAAATATATAGGCTTATTTTGACTTAACACTGTTTGTTAACTGCTTTATTTTTATTCAACAAAAATATTGCCGAAAATTAAGCGAGTCCCATTTATCCAGCCGATAAGCATTTTTACTATTTTTTTAGTTCTGGATCAAAATCCAGTTTTTAAAATTTATAAAACAAAACACAAAATTATGATTTTGTAGGCGAATTCTATACATGTGAACCAACGAGTTAAGGGGCAGAAAATACAGTTTGTAGCAGACAAACCCTTCGATCATTACACTGTAGAGTAAGTTTTATTAAATACTAGAAATTGTAAAGTGGGACCTAAAAAGCCATGGAATATGAAGACGACAGTTAAACTCTAGTTATAATTTCAAGAAGGCCTTTGACAATTAAACACGGCTATTGGTCTACAGACCCATTTCACGCGTAGAATACACAAAAGATTGCTTATATGTCATATTCCTATTCCACAGTTTTATGGGTCCCACTGTATTGGTTTCACCTCCTCAAGAAATAAAATTTAATTTTTAACCAACTTCATCAAATAATTACTAACAATCAAAATTAAAATTGATTCATGAAGCCTAAGATGATTGAGCATCAAAACATAATTCTAAAATGCAGTGCTTAGGATCCGGATCCGTTGGATCCTCAACATTTTGGCTTCCTGGATCCGGATCCAAGGGGAAAATATCAACCAAAAACTAAAACAAAAATATTTTGCTCTTAAAGCCCAAATCCGAATTGTTAAAAAAGGGTATTATCAAAAATTTTCTAATCTCTAAATAGTTTCAGTATAAGATTAACCAAAAAAAGAAGAAAAATAATTTGAAAATTCTTTTGTTGAGAAAATCAATGAAATAATTGATTTTAAGTTTGGATGTTGAGAGTAACTTAGCCAGAGGTGAGATGGGTCAATCAAGTTGGGCGACCCTTCCTCTTCTTGTTCTCCTGGTGACAGCTGTTCTTCATTGGGAGAAGGTAGAAACAATTTTTGATTGAAGAGATTTCATTCATTTTAGGGTTGGGCGTTGTTCCTGGTGAACGATTGTTCACTCACTGAACGAACGGAACGAGCGATTTAAAAAAAAAGTAGGAACACGCCCAGTCCCAAGGTCTTAGCGTCGTTCTTCGGGAACGATAGTTCTTTCACGGGAACGAACGGAACGGAATGAACTCTTTCAAGAAAGTAGAAACACGCCCAGCCCCAAGGGCTAAGCGTCGATCATTGGGAACGATAGTTGTATCACGGGAACGAACGGAACGGAACGAACAATTTTAATAAAGTAGGAACACGCCCACTGCCCAGTCTCATTCATTTTAAAGACCTTTCTGCTTTCAACCTGTAGAATGTGTTTGATAGATTTTGTAGATTTTTGAACAATTTATATTTTTTAATTTGTTTAGGTTAGTCCATATATGGCTAGCCTTGGAGAACAGGTTGAGAGGACAGTCATGAACCGGAGGCCAAGACCAACCCACCAGAGGTCAGAGGAAGCCGAGATGTCCAAGGAGGATATAGACAAGGCTGTTAAGTTTGTGGAGGCCAGTACTAGGAAGAAGAAACCTCGCAAGATCTAAGCGAGGCCATTTATTAAAATATTGGTTCTTTCACGAAACTTAACACCCCAGGGGTGTATATTTCACGAAATTGAACATCCCAGGGGTGTATATTTCACGAAATTGAACATCCCAGGGGTGAATATTTCACGAAATTGAACACCCCAGGGGTGTATAATTCACGAAATTGAACACCCCAGGGGTGTATATTTCACGAAATTGAACACCCCAGGGGTGTATATTTCACGATATTGAACACCCCAGGGGTGTATATTTCACGAAATTGAACATCCCAGGGGTAAATATTTCACGAAATTGAACACCCCAGGGGTGTATATTTCACGAAATTGAATGAATTTTCACAAAGGGGTGGGGCAATGGCAATAAAAATTATTTTCGGGAAAATATACACCCTGGAACATCCTTGGTTTTAGTTATACTCAGCATTTCGATCTCTTTAATTGTTATTGAAATTATTATGCAATTAAACCTGTTTTTCTTAATATCTTTTTAAATCTTTTGTTAAATCAAATTCAATAAAATTAATTAATTTCATCCAACTAGAGAACATTGTTAAAACCTAGTTATGTGTGTACACTGTTCAGTGTGCGATCTTACATTTTTATTATTACTTCCATCATACAGTGGTAGGCGATTATATCAATATAATAAAGACGACTTTATTATTTTATTTTTGATTGTTAAAAAGTTTTTTTCGAATGACAAGTTTACAAGTAATCAAAGAGAAGCTTTTTTAATTGAGAGCTTCTATTGGCCTCTTTATTTATTTGAATCCATGCTTTTAATAGCTTGGTTAAAATCAAATTTGAAATCAAAAGTCGTCTTAGTTGTATTCATATAATCGCCTACCTTACCAGTGTAGTATTGAAAGTAAAATTTTCAAATGTATTTCAAGTAACCCTCACGCGGCACATGCCTGATTCACGAGGGTAATATTAATAATAATATGGTAGGATGATCATTTTAGGTACTTTTAAACTGTTTGAGAAGAAGTTTCTCTGCCTGAGTCTTTTGATCCTAAACTTACTAGTTTCTTAATTCAAATTAGAGCTAGGATGTATATGTATAGTATTCACCCGTCTACAAGCCGATGATGAAAATTATTTCTAGGGCGGACTACGAAAGTAAATCTAAAATCAATGGATTTTGTCGTTTTTCTGGTTCGTTGTAATATGTATATTTTCTCAACTTCCTTCATTGTTTCTGCTGCAGAAATCTACCAATTTGTAAGAGAATTGCGATTTAAAATCAACAATTTTCGGGCTGAAAAACTAGGATAGCTGATTTTTTTTTCAACGGTTTCATGGTTATTCTTGAAACGAAGGGTCACTTTTATCTATACTTTTTAATACACTAATCGTCTCTTTAAACAAAATTTTGCGGGGACATAAGACTTAGGCACCATCTGAATTTTTGAATTTTGAATTGCCCTATTTGCTAGGCAAATGAATTGAGCCACTCTAATTTTCTGATCCTTATTTCTTATTTATGTCTTAGACCTTAGATATTTCAAATTATGAATTTCGTTGGATCAAGGAATCGTAAGTTTAAAATATTAAAAGTTTACACCATAATCTCTATGGATTAGAACATTTGAGCTTGTGACAAAGACTAAATTACTGCATGAAAATTGTGTTCAGAAACTTAAAAGATCAGGCACCAGCATTTAAAGTGTGTATTTATTTTTAAACGTTTTTTTTAAGATCTAAATGTTTATTTTGTAAAATTATAACATAAAGCATTATTGGTTTAAAAATATGTATATATTCTAAATATACATGTTTATAATGACATTTTACATTTATATATATTTTACACTGTCTATTAAACAAAGATTTGTTCTCGAATGTGCGTGAACCAAATCACATCCTTTCATGCTGGAATCTTTTGAGACAAAGCAGGTATAGAAATCCCCCACTTTTGCTCTTGTTCTTACACTTGTCAGAAGTACAATATCCAAACATACTGTAGGAACTGGATGAGGGTGCTAGGTTAGATTCAGTGGTAGATTTGTTGGATCCATGAAATAAAGCTCCTACTGTAGAGGAACCATCACCAGGGGCTCCTACTGTAGAGGAACCATCACCATGGGCTCCTACTGTAAAGGAACCATCACCAGGGGCTCCTACTGTGGAGGAACCATCACCAGGGGCTCCTACTGTAAAGGAACCATCACTAGGGGCTCCTACTGTAGAGGAACCTGCACCAGGGGTTTTTAGTTTTGAAAAACTTGGTCCTTCTTTACCGAAACCTGCTCTGTGGGTTCTAAAAGCTCAAAGGGAAAACTGGTCTCAGAGCTCTGGATCCTGGAAGATTTCCTCTATGGGTTCCTAATCCAGTAGAACCCGCTCTAGGGGTTCCTACGCCATCAGAAACTGCTCCAAGTTTTCCTCCTTGACCTGCACCTGTTCTTTTGGATCCTAATTGGCAGAAATCTTCCCTGCTGGTTCTTTCTTTGGTTAGGACCATTCTAGGGGCTTTGGCTGTACTGCTCCAAGGTCAGGAACTGCTGCAGAAACTGCTCCGGGGGTTCCATTTATAGGCCTTAGGATTTCTATTCTTCTCTTTATCCTTCTCCGCCGGTTTCGATTCTGAGTTTGTGTTTTTTGTTTCTCCTGGTTCCATCCTGATGACAGAGAATCCCCGGACAAGTGAAGAGGTGAATCTGTGAGTGTGAAAAACTCCTGACCTCCCCAATACCACAGGTTTAGTGTAGCATCTAGGCCTGATAGAGAATACTGATGATAAAAGTCTAGGATCCTTTGTCTGAGTTCCATAGTAACCGTAAGGTGTAATTCAACTGATTCAGCTGACAGATCGTACTGCAGCCGATATATGTATACATGTCGACAATAGAAAGGGTGGGGTGGAACGTTTATCAATACCACACAAGACACAACAAATGTGAAGTGCAAACAGACCATCAAATGCCCTTCAATATTACTTTATTGTCGTCTCCCTAATCTAAAGTTTTCTGGTTATCACTGTATGTGTCCTCGTACATAATTATTGAGTGCTATTTTTATTTGCACAACGATGATAACAGATATAACGTGATTGACTAGTACATCGTCCCCTCAATTCTAATTCTGTAGAAGTTCTCCATGGATTTACATAAACAGATCGACAATGCTTATTTTTTTTTTTTAAAGATGATAAGATAATAAATGTTTTCTTTCTTGTGACTTAAACTCAAAGATAACTATTTGGGTTTGTGGACGTTCTTAAAATGATTAATGCTTCAAATGTGAAATTATCTTATCACCATTTCTTCTTCGTCCATTATAAAACTCGAAAGTTTCACGGATTTTCCTATTTTTGTTGGTGACATGCAGAATCTATAGTTAATCTAAATATATATAGCTGTAATCTCTGTTTGTATGTCCGATCATGACTCATAAACCCCTGGACTCCCTGGACAGATTTGCCTCANCATCATTTTAAAGGTCCATATATATATATATATACATTTAAGGTTTTTTACTTTTAGAATGCTTGGCAAGAATATTAGATACTTCAGTATTGCTATAATGTTGTCTTCCCATTCCATTGTTTTCTGGTTATCACTGCATTAGGTAAGGTTAAGTCTGGGCTGAGCGCTGTGGAGGGGGGCCGAGCATTGCGGCACATTTATCAAATTGACAAAGTGATAGCCGATCCGTGGGGTTAGGCTAGGTTAAGACGATTTCTGGGCCGAGCGCTGCATCCACATTTATCAAATTCTTCCCATTCCATTGTTTTCTGGTTATCACTGCATTTTTCGGATTTAAATGAAAGAATTTATTTCGTTAAAAGTATCTTTGGAGAAAATATTTTTTGATTTTTTTCAACATTTTTCGAAATTGATTTGAACTCCTTGAACCCCCATGATGAAAAATTACTGAGATGTAACACTTTACTGTACTTTAAGATCTCAACAGGACGATGATTTATTGAGAATTAAAAAAAAGAACATTTTTCTACTAGAATTTTAGCTGTACTTCCGGCATATATAGATTGAATCCTAAATTCTTTTTTGAAATTCTAGTTATGTCTCTCAAAAATTTGTAAGTTGTACTTAAATATAATATGTGTTTCAGTGTTTCAATATTGATGTGGGTAAAAATGTTTTGGTTGCGAAAAACCATTTTGAAATTTGAAGAAAATCCGCGTACATCTTTTTAATTGAAATAACATAATTAAGATGAAGGTTTCCCCCTATTAATTAATTAACAAATAGAGAAGATAACAGTTGAGGGAATATTTTCACATTAAATAATTCTAGAAACTTAAATTCTGAAAGGGCATGAAAGAGCTTATGATAATGTTGAAAGCTCTCCAGCCATTAATCTAAAAATCATATTATTTAAACTTTTTACATTTTTGTAAACATCAGCATTCTCAAGATGAAAAGTATGTACATCAATCAGTTTTCTTATTTTCTAATATATCCTTCTCTTTCCTTTCTTCACTCTTTTTTACCTTTCCATCCTTCTCTACCTTTCTATCCTTCTCTACATTTCTATCCTTCTCTTTCCTTTCTTCACTCTTTTTTACCTTAACATCCTTCTCTACCTTTCTATCCTTCTCTACATTTCTATTCTTCTCTACCTTTTTATCCTTCTCTACCTTTCTATTCTCCGCTACCTTTATATCCTTCTCTACCTTTCCATCCTTCTCTACCTTTCTATCCTTCTCTACCTTTCTATCCTTCTCTACCTTTCTAACCTTTTCTATCTTTCTATCCTTCTCTACCTTTCTATCCTAATCTTTACCTTTGTATCCTTCTCTACCTTTGTATCCTTCTCTACCTTTCTATCCTTCTCTTCCTTTCTATCCTTCTCTATCTTTCTATCCTAATCTTTACCTTTCTATCTTTCTCTACCTTTCTATTCTTCTCTACTTTTCTATCCTTCTCTACCTTTTCATACTTCTCTACCTTTCTATCCTTCTCTACCTTTCTATCCTTCTCTACCTTTACATCCTTTCTCTACCTTTCTATCCTTCTCTACCTTTCTTCTCTACCTTTCTATCCTAATCTTTACCTTTCTATCCTTCTCTACCTTTCTATCCTTCTCTAACTTTCTTCTCTACCTTTCTATCCTAATCTTTACCTTTCTATCCTTCTCTACCTTTCTATCCTTCTCTACCTTTCTTCTCTACCTTTATATCCTTCTCTACCTTTCCACCCTTCTCTACCTTTCTATCCTTTTCTTACCTTTATTCTCTACCTTTCTATCCTAATCTATACCTTTTTATCCTTTTCTACCTTTCTATCCTTCTCTACCTTTCAATCCTTATCTACCTTTCTATCCTAATCTTTACCTGTCTATCCTTCACTACCTTTCTATTCTTCTCTACCTTTCTATTCTTCTCTACCTTTCTATCCTTCTTTACCTTTCTATCCTTCTCTACCTTTCTAACCTTCTCTACCTTTCTTCTCTACCTTTCTATCCTTCTCTACCTTTCTATCTTTCTCTACCTTTTTATTCTTGTCTATTTTTCCATCCTTCTCTACCTTTATATCCTTCTCTACCTTTCTATCCTTCTCTACCTTTCTAACCTTCTCTACTTTTCTAACCTTCTCTACCTTTCTTTTCTACCTTTCTATCCTTCTTTACCTTTCCATCATTCTCTACCTTTCTATCCTTCTCTACCTTTCTATCCTTCTCTACCTTTCCATCCTTCTCTACCTTTCTATCCTTCTCTACCTTTCTATCCTTCTCTACCTTTCCATCCTTCTCTACCTTTCCATCCTTCTTTACCTTTCTATCCTTGTATCATTATGTATTAAATTTACCTGTGCAATTCTTTTTAACTTTTTTTTACATTTGAGAAAGTTTTTCAAAATTGTGCAACGTGAATCGAATATCTGCATACGAAGCATATTCATCCTTCAAGAATAAAATTATTCAATCCTATTCATTTATATGTTCACTGATGTGTGCAAAGAAATATTGGCGAGTGTGCGGATCCAAATTTTGCATTTTTAAATATGCACGCTTTTGTTTCTAGCGTTAGAGGAGCCTATATCATCTTTACATGGTTGCAAAAAAATAGGAATGTGTAGGAGCGAAGATTTAAATTTTATTTTCTTAATTCATATTTACATAATAATGATATTGAAAATTTGTTGCTAAACAAAAAGTACAGCTGCAGTGTAATATAAGAATTATTAGACTAAAAAATCTACTCATCCATGAAGAATAATACAGGTGCAGTGTAATATAAGAATTATTAGACTAAAAAATCTACTCATCTATGAAGAAAGTACAGCTGCAGTGTAATATAAGAATTATTAGACTAAAAAATCTACTCAACCATGAAGAATAATACAGCTGCAGTGTAATATAAGAATTATTAGACTAAAAAATCTACTCATCCATGAAGAAAGAATTCTAAAATTTCAATTAGACCTTTTCTTTCAGGAAAGCACATAAAAAAACTATATCTGTTACAAATACATAGTCATCATGCTCAAAAAGTGTATCCGTGTAAAACATATGTTTTTAAATTCAGACAATTGTTTGATTTTTTAACATGCGCACTACAGCCAGTTAGTTCCACAGAGTTAAGTTTCGAAATTGTATCTTCTTCAAATATATATTCCTTTCTTTTCTTCAAGGGTTTCTCCTTTCTCATGACATTTATATTCCTTCTTCATATCTTACATTCAAGTTTCGTTCTTTTTGTATCACTATCTGCAGTACACTATCTGCAGTACACTGTCTTCAGTACACTATCTGCAGTACACTATCTGCAGTACACTATCT
>NW_019396185.1:123531-148551 GCF_000591075.1 Eurytemora carolleeae
AGACTAAAGAGTACACATTCATTGTAAAATATGTAAACATGCAGTACAGACTACAGAAAACACATTCATTGTAAAATATGTAAACATGTAGTACAGACTACAGAGTACAAATTCATTGTAAAATGCAGTAAACATGCAGTACAGAAGAAAAAACATTAATTGTAAAATATGTAAACATGCAGTATAGACTACAGAGTACACATTTATTGTAAAATATGTAAACATGCAGTACTGACTACAGAGTACACATTCATTGTAAAATATGTGAACATGCAGTACAGACTACAGAGTACACATTCATTGTAAAATATGTAATTATGCAGTACAGACTGCATAGTACACATTCATTGTAAAATATTGAAACATGCAGTACAGACTACAGAGTACACATTCATTGTAAAATATGTAAACATGCAGTACAGACTACAGACTACAAATTCATTTTTAAACTAAGTAAGCATGCAGTACAGAGTACACATTCATTTTAATATATGTAAACATGCAGTACAGAAGAACAAACGTTAATTGTAAAATATTTAAACATGCAGTACAGACTACAGAGTACACATTTATTGTAAAATATGCAAACATGTAATAGACAGCACACATTTGTTGTACAAGTTGTAAACATGTAGTACAGAGTACACATTCATTGTAAAATATCTAAACATTCAGTATAGAGTACACATGCATTGTTAAATATGTAAACATGTAGTATACAGTACACATTTGTTGTAAAATATGTTAACTGCAGTACAAGAGTACATAAATTCATTGTAAATATCAAAAATATCAAGATGAAAAATTGCATTATAAATAATAATTATAGTAAATCAAATGCCAAAAATGTGAACTTTTTAAAAGTACTCTATGTAAGACAAAAGGTTAGGATGTAGGATTTAAAAACAGAGCATGAGAGGAGTAATCAGTTCTTTTTTTCTCAAAAAATAAAATTGCTAGTGCATATCTAAATATGTATATTTTCTGTATTCATTTTTGTAGAAGCACATCCGAACCTTATTTATTGGCCTAATCTAGGCCCTTTTATCCTTTTCCGCCTAAATCCTTGGTTTTTAGTGCAATTCTTTCTTTAAAATGAATTTGCAGTAATAATCTCATTGAAATTCAAATTATTTATCGTAAGAAAACGTTGCCTTTTACACTCTTTTTTAGAATTAAACGTTAATAGTAAATGTTAAGCTAAAAATGTATACGAATTTATTATAGCTAATCTTCCCCCTCCCCCCTTCTGTTTGTATACTTACCTAGGATATAAATTACTGTTATTTAATAGTCTTGAATCTTGATCCTGTATACCTTTTTAACCCCACACCTGAAACCTTTAAAACTCCTATTAACCATTTTTAAGTTTAATTCCAGTGAGTTGCAATAAAAGAGAGTCCGGAAAATAAAAATAAATACTATGAGAATCCAGTTTTTTTATTTTAGAATTTAATTATAACTTTCAGATATTTTCTCCAACAAAAGCAAAACAATTTTAAGAATAGATAAAGTGTATCAGAAGCTAAAGAAATTAACAACAATCATGATACAATCATGAACAAAAAATCTTTTGGTCAATTTGGTTCAAAATTTTAATGAACATTTTGAGGATAAACATGAAGGATTTGAGTTTTTGACGCAATCTCAAATTTGTATAGCTTGAAGTATCTAAGGTCTTACGGCACTGGAGTTTGTAGCAAAGACTCAAATCCTTAACTTAAAATTGTCATCAATATTATATCTATATATAAATTTGGATTGTCTGTCTGTTTGTTTGTATCCAATAAATGTCAAAACGGCTGAACCGATAGGGCCCAAATTTTGTTTGGGACATCACGTGACCACAGGGAAGGTTTATGAATGATAAAAAAAATGTGTTTTAAAGGTTTTTAATTTTGTAAAAAAAATTTAAATTCTTGAAAATCCGCGAATTTTTTTTTAAAAATCCGCAAAATTTTTTTCTTCTTTGTTTTAAAACCTCACTTTTGATTATCATATTAAAACTGCTCAAAATAAAATCTCAAAGTCTATATGTTTTCCTTGAATAAGGTTAAAAATTTTCTCTCGACCTCAGCTCTAAAAAGTATTTATTATGCTTTTGTCCATCCTCACTTTTTATATTGTTTACCATTCTAAAAAATATTAATTCTCTGAGTCTTTTATAAAGAAAATGTATTAGAACAATTGCTAAAGCTAGATATAATGCTCATTCTGAACCTCTATTTTATGAATTAAAGATACTCCCTTTCCCGGACCTTATTCTTCATCAAAAACTTTCGTTCATGCACTCCATAACTTTTAGTTACGCCCCTCCTTCTTTCTTTATGGATCCAGTGTTCCCCAGGAATTTAGATATTGAGATGCACCAATACCCCTTAAGAAATCGAGATCAATTTTTTGTTCCTAGATGTAAAAATTTATTTTTAAATATATTTCCTTTATATTCTTTCACTTCCTGTTGGAATGAACTTGACCCAGCTTTGTCTTGTATTGCTAGCAAAAATGAATTTAAATATAAACTTAAGCAACATTTTCTTATATATACACAATACATATAGTTTGCAGCAGAAAATGCATTTTACTGCCATCATACGCTGATCTTTGACACTAAAGGTTTAAATAAATCCGCTGAGATTAACTTTTATTTTGAATTTAATGATTCTAAGTTTACGGGTTGAAAGCACTGACCAGACGTTTACGGTGTTTTTGACGTGGAAATAAAAGAAAATCCCGTGCAAGTGAAAACATATCGGACTTCTGGGGTATTTAACTTTATATGGACATTTGAGACATTTATGTGAGGCAAGTTTAATAGGTGACCCTAGGACATTTGCAACAAGAGGGGAATATAGAAAATATCCAAGCATCAGATCAATGACAGGACTGGGAGTTTAAAAAGTAAAAATCATTGTGTTTAATTTTTTCTAACTCAATTTCTAGCTTTAGTTACTTCTGTTAAACAGGAGTTATATACCTGTTTGAAAATACAAAACACACATAATACCTATACTTTTGGAATTAGGAACACATATATCACGGTGGACTAAGCCAGTGGGGTCGGTCAAATAGGCCTAGGATTAGGCCGGGTACTGTAAAAGTCTGTACGCGCCATGGGAGTTGTCATAGTTAGCCCTCCAACGAGAACATGCCAAGAAAATTGACCCCTGTCGTATGTTAGTCTGGTTAGGGCGACTTACTGTACAGAATATGGTCAAGAACCGGGCTACCATAGGATCGGGTCAGTACACGCTGCTATCTGGCACTGGCAGGTTATCGGGCAGGTCCTGTTCGAATTCAAATTTACTACGGCCCAGAGTGATATTGATATATCTGAGGATAATATTTATAGGATTATGTAAATTCTATCAAATATGATTATAAAGATATTATTCGCCGAAATGTTTTTTGTATTGTAAAAATGAGCATATGAGTATATGAGAGAAAGATTTCAAAATTATATTCTGTTGAAGTTTTTTTTAAACTTTGCAATATTTTAATCCTAAGAAAAAAAGGAAAAACCAACTTACACCTGTAAAAGATATGAATATGATTATACTTTCTTGAAACAACATTTAAAGTTGTAGCTGAAATAGGGAATGGTAGCCTTGGGTGTTAATGAATTGAGTCTTTGCCACAATCTCTGAATTTCTATTACCTATATCTTTGCAACCCAATGTTGCATATCTTAGATATTTTAAACTATTAACTCTGATAGATCAAAATATCTAAGTTTGAAATTTCAGAGGGGTTTACATCATCAGGTTGCAAAGATTTTGGAATTAGAAATTTTGAGTTTCCATAAAAAAATTCAACAACAAAGAAATTAAACGGATAGGGTACTTAATTGACAAGACATTTCATAGATCGGACAATTAGTATAAGCTGGGAGCAAAGTTTTTAGCACTGCTTAATTTATTTCTCTTGTAAAGTTAGGACTTTTTCTTTTCTTTTTCATTTAATATTCCTTTTTGACTTATTATACAATCTTCATATGAAATGTCCTACTTATGACATTCTACAAAATGATTTTTTTTCTGAAGTTTTTCATTGCTCTGGTTTGAAGCATATTGCAACCAAAGTTTAGATCTACACAGCTAGGATCTTCATTGCAACCTTCGATATTTCAAACTTTAAATTCTAGATTAAAATCTAGATCAATTATGTACACCATCAGGTTAAAATAATACAGAAAATTCCAGTTTATGGCGAAAAATCAGTCTCTGTCACTGAATAAAGGTTGGAATAAATTCTCATGTTTTCCAGGGCCCCCTGTTCTCTTGACTCCTCCCACTGTGTACTCTATAATTTACTCCCACTAATAAAGATTCTAAATACCACGTTCTCAAAGGGGATTCTAGATTAATCACCATATTAAGGAGGAAACAGAAGATTTAATGAGATTTAGACGGAATGTCCCCCCCCTCCCTCCCGGAGGCGTTTGAAATGGTTGTTACAAGGAGAGCTTTAAAAGAAGCTTCAATTCACGGAAGAATTCATTTGTGAACTTATTTAAAATTTGCCCCATTAAATTCAAATGTGACAGGATTAAAGGCATTTCCCCCCAGATTTCGTTTTACCAAAAAAAGTTACCAATAAACGTAGAAACTATCGATGATTTTGATATCGTCTTTGTAAATGATTTTTTGATTTAATATGTTATTATCAAGTGACCTTCAATTTTTACAGAGGTAAGTCCGATTCACTACGGTAACCGATAGCCCTCTATCAACAAGTACACATTTAACAAGCTATCACTGGTTTTAATCTAGAAAATATAGTCTTTTATTGGCTTATTTACTGATTTATCAAAGAAAGAAACATAGTTAGAATTGTAGGGAATCATGAATGTAAGGATACAGACCGTATATATTCTGTACAGTCGTCTCTGAAGTCTCATCCTTTGTGGGTAACCATATCAAGTTTATCGCATGCATTTTCTTTTTTTAAAGGTTCTGAAATTAGGGGGCAGGGCCTGGGATGAATAATAAAGAAAAGGTGGGGGGCATCTCATTCAACATTCCCCAGTCCCCAACCTACCCTATTTTTGTGTAATTCCAGATATTCCAAACACAATTGTTTGATTTGAGGTCTACATATACTCCAACTCTTAAAGAAGGGCCTGGGCCTGAGAGAGGATAAAACTAGGCCCAAAAACAAAAATTAAGGCCCATAATTTAGAATTTGGAGAGAACAACAAGAAAAATTAGGGGCGAAGCCCCCCAAATTTTTTTTGACCTAACAGCAAATATTTAGGCCTAATTTTAAATATTTTACCAAAATAGCTGATTTATTGCTTCTTTTGATTCAAATATACTCCAGTATCTGAATAGAAAAGAGGAGGAGAGGGAGGGGGGAAGTCCAATAAACGTCAAAACCGATCGGGCCAAAATTTTGTATGGGACCTCACATGACCTCAGGGAAGGTTTATAGATGATCAAAGTTTCAAAACTTAGCTTCCAACAAAATCTTAAAAATTCACGCATTTTTTTTACAAAATCCGCAAACTTGTTTATGTTATTGTTTTATCTTTTTATACAACAATATTATATTAATTTATATTCACAATTGAAATAGAACATGAGCGCGAAGCAAGCGCCCTGAACTGGGAACTTGAGAATGGTTAACCTTTAATCCCAAATACTTAATCCGAATATCCACTGTGGAAACTTTTAATTTTAGTCCTTAATCCACTCTTTTTCTCTCTATTTGGATATCCTTACATTATTGAGAGTGCAGGATTATAGTTCGTAAATTGTATTGACCAATGACAGCCTTGTAAATAAATTCTATCCCATGAGAGAAATCCGCAATTTCAACAAATCAAGAATTTGTTGTCGGCCATTTTGTAAATTAATCGGCGAAGAAAAATATTTAATAATACGTTTGAGATTCTTTAGTAACCAATTTTAACTAATGAATTAATCCAACAAATCTGGCGTTCTTAGAATTCAATTTGGTGATCTAAATATTTAATCTCAAGACTAACATAATCTCAAGATTATGTTAGTTTAGAGATTAGCAAAAACAAAGGATTAAGCATTGATCCTGATATCCACCATCCACTCTAAAGTTCCCAGCTCTGAAAGCCTTCTATATTATAATATTTATTAAATTAGAATCCAGGATTTGTTCCAGGTTCTCCCAAGGGAATATGCTCAGGTTTTCAGGAAGGTTGTGAAAAATGTTTAAACTCGTGAAGTCATTTCATTCTTACTTTATCAAAGCAGTGTCTGGCTCTTTTCTTTATCAACACTTTCCTAAGGTCCAAAGCAATTTCATTTAAGCTTTTTTTCTCGTTTTGGGCGGTTGGCAACACTAACTGTTGCGAGTGTTGACGCAGATTTAACAGTTCGTTCCTTGACTATTGATCACAAAATTTTATCAAATGAAAATATGTTTATGGCTTTTTTTGTTTTAAACAACCCTGTAAATCTATAAGATTGTTGTACGGTGATAAGGACATTATATAAATAAAATGAAGCCGACTTTCTATTATAATTTTAATTTATATCAAGCTATTAAACAACATGGGTACACAAAACATTACGTTATATTGATATAATAGCGTACCACCGTGTTATATTGTTAATCCAAGGTGCTCGATGGTCCACACCGGAGCCCATACATTTTAAAATCTTTGTGTGACCAAAATACTGAATATTTTTGTTGTATTCGACAATCAATACTTTTTGGTTTTCTATATGATTATGATTATTGCCTGACTGAAGAGATTGAACTTGTTTAGGCAAACTGAACGCTACGTCAAAACCCAAACCGCAGCATTCTGCTTTTCAGAATAAGTTTTAGCGCACAATACGTCAATGTTTTTTTTTAAGTCTTAGCTTTGGCATCATGCTTTACGGGGTTCTCTGTGTATCATTCTAACCTAACTGGTTAACTGTTTAAAATAGTTTAAAAAAGGCAAATTTTACATATATGGTATCATTTTAAAAAAGTGAATATTTGGATGAATTTTAAAAACATATTTATTTTTAACACTAGGTGTACGACTATACAATTAAGTAGGATAAGAAGTGGGGCTAAATGACTACGATCTGCAAATACAAATTTTTAAAAATTTATCTTGGACGGATGGGATTATTGTTATATATATACTATGACACAATTTTATCTACATTCACAGATGTGACAGATAGGACAACGAAGGTCGTCTTAGAAACCCAAGGCTCGCTCTTAACGTCCGATCTGTGTAATCTGTGTCTACATCTAAGGCACGTGGTGAAGGCACATTAAGTAAAGATGGCACAAGTTTTGTATTCAGGAGAACTGACGTAAACAAAGTAAACATGACAACTGATTTGCGGATTTTATTTTCCTCTTTCGGAGATTTTCCTCGTCTACAATACCATGTTGGAGGGATTGCTTGAAGCATAAATATCTTCTTGGAAAATAAATATTTTCTGAGGGGGGATAACGATGTTTAACCCTGGTATACCAGGTATCCCATATTTATGAATGCAATAAAGGAATTTGTAAAACTTTGCATCTTGGAGAATATCATTGTAAAAATTCGTTGCAGTCAGATTTATGGGATAAACAATATCATATTGTTATTGTTTGTTTGCACAGATCTCCTGCAGTACACTTACAATATTTTGACATAAAATAAATTCTAGTCAATTCGATTCATTCAATATGGAGAAAATAAAACTACTTTTATGTTCAATTAAATATAAGTAGTTATATCAGTATTATGAATAATTGATTAAGTAATACGTAATTAAAAATATTTTTCATAAATATACATAAACAATCGAAATTCGAGGCATTACGGTGTGCCCTTTTAAACATGATAATGTGTTCAAGTGTACAGTAATAAAAATAAAACAAAACCCTGTTTTACTAAAAATTTTGTGTCAAATAAAAAAGTCGTAAAACTGAACTTAAAATTAACTAATTAAGTAAATAAATCAGATTTGTGAAAAAATACTTTCATCTAAATATAGGATTTAATAACACACACTAAGAGTTCTAATTACTAAATCATTTTGTTTTGAATAAAAATTAAGGAGACAAAACCTTGTAAAAGAATAAGAACGGACAAAAAACTTCGGGCATTCTCTTGTTTCTAACAGTGTAAAGTTGCACCCGGAAAACTGGGAATTCTTCCCTCCTCAGAGGTTTATTAGAATCGAATGTTTTGAAAACAAGTTTGTAAATTTTGAAACAAAAACTGAAACAAAATGTTCTCAATGGGTTCCTTGTTAGTCTGAATTAGTGTTCTATCGTTTTAGTATAAGGATACACTTGCTGTAAAGGGGTTTAAACCTAGAAAAGATAAAATAATTGGGTTCAGAGTTAAAATTTGTGTGGTTCAGCGAATAGAACGGATTTGTGACTTACTATTTGGCACCAGTGAATTAAATTAGCAAAAATGCGCTAATTATTAATACATATGCACACTGTACAGAGTACAGCTATAACATTGTTGTGCATACATCCTGTACATGTAGGTACTGTACAACACATTGAACACATATAATATATCCGTGTACCAATGACTGTACATGGAGAATCAAAAAATGTCGACTAATTGTAAATTTAAACATTGACAGTCATAATTATGTTCAGTTGTGTGCACTGCAACAGTATTTTTTATGTACAAAGAGATTCTTAGATGTTGCAGATCTCCAATGTCCGGTCTGGCCGGACATTATATTTTCATATTTTGACACGAGTTATCTCTACTCTGGGATAAATATCTCTAATTCGTAGTTCTCTAGTTCAACAACAGGTGTCTCTAACTCTCACTAGAATTAGGGTTGATTAGTAAAATGATCCTTGCATGCATATTTAAATCAAATATTAATAAAAAATGCAAATAAAATTTAAAAGTTCAGAGCAAAAATAGTGTTAAATAAAAGTAAGATCCAAAAAATAAGCAATTCATGATTTCAGACATAATTTTACTTTCAGACTTATTTAAAATCAATTTGATGACAATTTACTTTGCAAATAAATATATACCTTTAACATATAACATGAAGATACATTTATGCATTGTTTTACAAAAAAGGGTGTACAAATTTACGGCATAATTATTTTTTAAGATGCAGTTCGGGTTTCCATTCAAAAAATAGCGCAAAATTTGATCTGTAGCTGGATACCTAATCTCTCAAATAAAAATTTATATAAAAAATCATATTCGTATGGAGATATTAAAAGAATAATTTAATCATTGAGCTAAATATTACCGCATAAATCGCGTAGCTGTGAATTTTCACAAAGGTTAGTTTTAGATAATTAACCAGCAATCATAATTATGTAATTCAAGGCAATTTCTAATTAAGAATAAATATTTTCTTCGCATGGAAACCAAAACTTTTCAGCACGAATTTATTTTTTTAATTTTCAGAGATTTGATATAAACATATTTTGCATAATTGTAACAATTTTATAAACGGAAGATAAATTGCTTTAAAAAATAATAAAAATAAAATTCTTAATCTTCACACACGTTGTATACATACATTAATATTGCTTTAACTCTTATTTTAAAACAATGCATTTAAGATCTTAATGATAAGAATGTGTTCACATATTTAAAAAAAAATTACTGCTGTGAAAAATTAACATAGAAAAAAACCCTTACTGGCATGCTGATTGATGATTAATAGTTGTATTTTTTATGTAATTTAAATTGACTTTTCATTAAAAAGTGACACATTTATTGGTTTATTTAATTAACTCTGAGATACAATCTATAATTTTCGTGGAGTAACAAATTTTTAAACAGCTCTTTCAGCTGTGAAATCTTTAACCATTTTGTGCCACGTCTTTACTTAAATAGTTTCTTTTTAGAAAAATCGCGGTTGCTGATTTCAAGCAACCGTTTGTTTTCTCTTTACATGAAAAGTCGCTTAAAATTACGTTTGTTATATATTAAAGTTATTAATGTTAAAAATTTGTTGGTTAAAATGTATTTTTTAGATCATTCCAATGCGAACTTTAGGGTTTGTTCAGTGTTAATTCTCATGATAATGTTACAACCATCATTCACCCACATTAGATGAGAAAATTAATCACGTTAATCGTTAATTGTGCTGAGAAGGAGATAGAGGTCGTTAATTAACCGTTAATAGTTTCTATTTGTTAATATCCCAGGTTATCTGCATATTTATGGAGTAATTGAGAATATTTGGTTAATTTTGAAGTTGGTTAGTTTCATTATGAAATCCGTGAATTTCAGGTTAATCTGTACAGTGTACAAGTTAATTGATGAGTCAAGTTAATTACAACATTGTTAAATTACAAAGTTAATTATTACCTCGCTACATGCAGCTAATCGTGGATTTAACATTTATTTTCTTAAAGAACTTTATTTTTAAAATATTTCAATAATTACAAAATCAAATTACGTAACAATAAACATAGTTTTACAATGTATAGCATAGATTGGGCTCGTTTTATTATCTCCATTTCAGCACTACCCCCCCCCCCTTGGGACATGTACAAGACATTTTCTCATCTGACGGGGTAGAATTGTACAGTATGTACAAGACTAACCTTCAGACTAGGGCCTGGTATAGGGATGCTGTCTAAGCCCAGCAACAAATTTCCTGTCCTTACCAAGTCCTAAATATGACTTGGATTGAAAACGGGTGCTTGAAAAAGAAAGGGTGAGCCGTGAGGAGGATTTTTTTACAGGTTTATCATCAGAATGTATATTATACAACAGTAGTAGTAGAAATATAGACGAATAATAGATTTATTATGGCACTGTGTGTGTCTACAAGCGTGGGACTAGCTCATTACACCATATTTACACATATAAGCAAACCTTTCTGCTCACACGGAAATTGAGTGTTCCAAAAAATGAAATTTTCTTTTTTTGGAACACTTGTGGATTAATACTTTTAATGTAATAGGTTAAACCATGTATTCCGGGGATAATTCTTTTAGTTATTTTCATCAATAAATGTTATTTCATATTATAAAAATAAGTTAGCTAAAAGTTTGATTAATTTTTTTTTTTTTTTTGGGGGGGGGGGTGTTGATTACGGGGACCTAAAATGTTAAAATAATGTTATCATGCATTGAATAAAAACTTATTAATCTTTTTAACATTTTTATTTTGTTTTAAGAAAAACCAGTTTCAAATCTTGTTTTCATCTTCCACGTAAGTCCTAAAAACTAGATTAATTTATGCTGACTCCACATTCACAACCTACAAGGGTTAAAAGGACACCTAAAATCTATCTACAAATTGTTATTTACATTATACCTATACCAGGGTGTCCTCATTTAACTTTTATTATTGGTCCACCCTAATATTGAGTATTTTGGTTAGTCACATTTAATAGTCCGTGCACACAGAACTCAGTTTGCAGTGTGTCATATGATTTATAAAATAAAATACAAAAATTTGAAAAATGAATAAAAAGCACTGGTTTCTTCCAAAAATTCTAATTTTGGCGAATAAACATATACACATATATATATATATATAGAATTGAGTTTAACGTGCCTTTGAAAACACGTATAACAGAGACATTTTAAGAGCACCTTTAGTCAGCTTTTTCGGCCTTAAAAAGGCGGAACCAACACTTTGGTTTTGACAATTTTTTGGAAGGTCACAAAGAAAACGATTAATTCTAAAACATTGGGTTGAAAAGTGTACGGCATGAAGAAAAATATGATATATTTGTTGAGTGTAAAGGATGCAAAGCTCTGGAGTAGCCCCAGGTGTATCAAGAGCTACTGAAACTAGGACCAGGTGTACGGAACCCTATTCACCCATTTAGGAGAATATATAATTAACATTCTGACTTGAAGTATTGGACCGACCGCTCTAGAACATAAAGAGATGATAAAAATAATATATTTTTGAAGTATTGGACCGACCGCTCTAGAACATAAAGAGATCGGTGAAGATACCCCCCCTTGTCTAGTTTAACCTATAAAAAATTGAAAACTATCCAATTCTCAAAAATCACTGACTATAAATATATGTGTGTGTTGCTCCTGCAAGCTAGAAAATTGTAATTTTACTCAACAGTTTAAATGCCACGGCACTAGTAGAAACAATATGCAGAGCTCAACATTTATTCTCCAAGACAGAGTTGGGGGAAATGTGAGTAACAAAGGGGGGGGGGTGAAGGGCGATAAATTTCAGTTTTTGCCGTACCTAGATCTTAATTCGGAGTTTCTAATTAATAAGAGAAAATATTGTAGATGTAATCTTTTTGGGTTAGGTATTTATGCTCACTACGTTGTGCATTATGAGCACGCGCATTAAACCTAGGATGACTAATTATAGGTACGTGTGTGGCGGCGCGCGGTGGGCAGTAAAGGGTCAGCTTATTTAAACTGACAAATGACGAGTTAGCGCCAGTGATAATAGACTAATTAGTGTAACTAAGCGTTTCAGGAAAATATTCTGAGGGGCGGCCATTGTCAAAAATTAATCGTTTTCAAATATGGAACCTTCAAGAGAAAAAATGTATGAAATACAGAGATTATCCATATTACGGAATGGTTTAATGATTTTTGTTGAAAAATCGGCTACGGTGACCTACGTTTTAAAACAGTTAAAAGTTTTTAAACCACCTTTATAAGCTTGATTTGCATAACAGTCGTACAACGTAGGCGCCGTAATTTTACAATAACACAGATTTAAACATTTAAATATTTAATGTAAACTAAAAGGAGAACCCTGGTGGGCCAGTTCCTCCTCATAATGGGGGACGAGGAATAAAGGGGTACTCCCCCCAGAACACAGGGAATAAAGGGACACTCCGCAGATTTACATTCCCACTACTAGATAACCTACATAGAAGTAAAAATGTTACAAAGTGTTCTTTTACATAGAACATCAATTTTAGAACAATTTCAAGTGGGAATAAGTTCTGATATTCTTATAAAACATAATTTTTTTTATAAAAGATAACTATGATGTTGTTGAAGATTATCTGATCCAAATATATCTTTCACCTGAAGTATCCTGTGTGTAGTCAATCAATGGTGACGTAAGCCCTGCGTAGCTGCTGTAATCCGCAATCCCGTATTGTGCGTACAACAGCTGTTGCGTATCGTTAGGATTGATGAGTGGAGGTGGACCACCGTTGCTTAGCAGTCCATTGGCCAAGGTGGTTGGGACCTGAAGTCCCTGAAGACGAGGGGAGAGAATTAAAGGCGCGCCGCCCAGTTGACCGCTCTGCCTGAGCGCGGCCGCCTGGTTTGCGAGCGCGTTCTGGAGCTGAGTATGCTGGCTGTGGGTGAGAGCAAGTCTGGGTTGAGTCTCAAGTCCAGCTGGAAATTTTTTAATTATTTTTAAAAGTTTTTAATGATCAAATCAATTTTGCTATTAATCCAGTATTTTTTTTCGAATGTTTTGTCAACATTGAGAAAAACCCATCGCCATCTTAAATCCAAGGGTTAAAAAAATTTAAAAATAAACTATGATGGAGAAAATGAAAAGAATCCATTATCGAGCTCAAGTCAAACTTCTCTCAGATAAAAATCTAAAGTTTTGCAAACTTCCGTAGAATTTTGCAAGTGTTAAACGCATCATTTGCCTTTTCATAACAATTCCCTACTTTTGCATTCATCGAATTCCCCCCCNCCCCCCGGCCCCTTTCTAGCATAAAATTCCCCCTTTTATGCACCTAAATTCCCCAGTAAAAATACTGGATGTATAGCTTTGTTATTTTGAGAAGAAGAACAAATATTTTTGTTTATTCTTCTTGATTTATTCTCTTTTTAAAGCCAAATTTTCTTCCAAGATAAATTCATATGTAAGCTAAGAAAATACTCCTTAAAAGTTTAATTTAAAATAGTTTTATCTGTTTAGATCGGAACGAAGTTATTTGTTAAACTGAAGCTACTTTGACCCACAAAATTCCGATTGATTTTATCACTCTGTAAAAGAAACTAATTCGATGCAAGTTTTTCTTCAATTTCAGTAAAACTTACGAGATGACATGTTGCTTGTTGAATCTCTGTATGTTCCGTTGATAATGGCCAACTCCATCAACTGTCTCTTCTTTAATTCATCTTCACCCTCGCTCTAGAACATAAATAGATGATAAAAATATTATATTTTTGAAGTATTGGACCGACCGCTCTAGAACATAAAGAGATGATAAAAATAATATATTTTTGAAGTATTGGACCGACCGCTCTAGAACATAAAGAGATGATAAAAATAATATATTTTTGAAGTATTGGACCGACCGCTCTAGAACATAAAGAGATGATAAAAATAATATATTTTTGAAGTATTGGACCGACCGCTCTAGAACATAAAGAGATGATAAAAATAATATATTTTTGAAGTATTGGACCGACCGCTCTAGAACATAAAGAGATGATAAAAATAATATATTTTTGAAGTATTGGACCGACCGCTCTAGAACATAAAGAGATGATAAAAATAATATATTTTTGAAGTATTGGACCGACCGCTCTANTAAAAATTGAAACTTCCCTAAAAACTGTTTGCCGAAGATTCATATTAATTATATAAGAAAGCGCACTTTAATTGATTTCTGTGTCTATTTATTTATCCAGCGCATCCTGCTCTCTACTGCATGTATCTTTTACATAAATACTTTTATATATCCCTGGCTCTACAATCTAGATATTTAAATATTTATCTCTTGGGGGATAAATGCCCCCCCTGTCAACAATGAAATTTGTAACTAGCGGAAACCTGGTGAAACATCTTGATAGGCTGTCTACAGTATAGATTCAACAAATTAGGAGAGATTAAAAAGATTACAACATTACTTTACAAGTTAAACCAGCAGCTGTTAAAATAAGTCTGAGATTATTCATCATCTTCACAAAATGGGATCTGCAAATCTATTTAAGGAAAAGATTTTTCCTAAAATGAATAGTAAAATATAGAAGTTATCCAAATGAAAAATCCTGTTTTGGGGGCTTATTGATCACAAATCAGAACCCCCCTCCCTTCACATCTTGGAGTTATTTAGCGTTTATAGACGGGGGGGGGGGGGGGGGGGGGGGAGGGGGGGATTGTGTTTTAACACCTTATCTTAGGAGGCAAACCGAGGGATTAAAGTAATCCTTCAGGGGAGGGCGATTATTGGACAGAAATCCTCATAAAAATTAGGCAAAAATAAAGTCACTGCCTAGCAAAGCTGTTAAAGGGAAAAATGAGGGAGATTTAGGAGTTGCAGGAATTTTTATCTCGCATAGATTTTGCGTGTAACTTGTTTTATTTCTGTTTTTGTAGTGAACTAGGGTGTAAGGAAAATCCCTATTTAGTTCCTTGCTATTGAACACTTCTGTATTTTTTCCTATTTTTCTGTTACTTAAATTTAAAATGAGTTTCATTTTTGCTACTTCAATTCTATTTAGCACTTGCATGATCTAGATGCAGTTTAAACATGGCGTGTTAACTAAAATTTGAGTTTAGAATTTTTGTCCTCTTTTTAACTAGCAAACCCCAGTGTATGGAGGAGGCATGATGTGAACACGGTCCAAAGATATTAAAATTATTTGGTCAAAATTTAACCACCAGAACCGGACCGGGTGCTTAAAACATCTTTAGGTTTAGATTTTTAGAGACAACCCGTGGGTAAGAAAAATTTTTAATTTCCCGAAAAAGTAGTTGTACACAATTGTATCGTCTTTTGAGATGAAAATGCGCGAATTTTTTCCTTTACTTAATAGTTCCAAGGGACATAAAGTAACTTAACTTCCCTCTGATGGGTGAATCATAGGTCGATTATGTTGGTAAAAAGGCGGTAAAAATTACTTCGCAACACGAATGGTAGTGTAAAAAAAAGAAAACGTGAAAGAAACCCCAGACTTAATTACAACTTCTGTGGATGTAGATTAGGGGAAAACGGGGATTAATGGGTTTGACAGATTAATTAGAATAGTTTGGAATGCAATTCTTAATTGCTGTTTTACATTTTCTTAATTCTGCCGACTTAATTAAGAACTAAGAGTTAGAAAGGTGTTTTAATGATTATCTAAACACACAACTCGGTGAGTGTAAATAACGTGGCTTAGAGAGTTTTAAGGGCTTGTTGATACTTTAGAAGAACTTTGTCCCGAAAAAAGGGAATGTAATTTCAAGTGACACTTTATTTGAAACGGTACCCATAAAATGAGTTAGAGTTATCATAGATTTTCTATCTAAAAAAGAAACACCTTTCCATTGTGCTTTTCTGTGACTTGCGCAATAATGCAGCAGAGACAGTGAAGGAAATTGAAAGAATCTTATCAAGAAACCAGGTTATGTTTCTCATTGTTAAACTTATAAAGGGCTAAAGAGTACAGTTGTGAATTGTGCATGTGACGCTTTTTCTAAATCGAGTGTTATTTGAAATTAGTTCAATAATTCATTTAATATTTTTTCTTACCACGGTGAGGAGTTTCTTAACTTCTTCGACTGCGCGCTCTAGCTTGAGTGTTGCTCGGTTTTCACAATCTTCAACTGTAATTAGAACATGGAGCTCATCGTTCAAGTGCTCCCAGTTTGGTTTACCACGGTTCTGTTCCTCCTGAACATAAGAATTTTTTTAAATATTTATTCTAAACTAGCTGGACTGCCCGCCGTTATCCGTGAAATTTAAAAAAAAAAATTTTGAAAGAAAAAAGTAGAATTAAACAAAAATAATTTTTCTAGCCTTTCTTGGGGTAACCCAGGGATTCCCTAAACAAATTTCAGCCAATTTGGTATAGTTATTTGGCCAGCTATAGCAAAGATATAAATAAATAAGTCTATATATATGTTAGCTATAGCTAGCCAAACGACTGCAAATTGGCTGATTTTTTTTTAGGAAACCCATCGAAATCAAAAATCAAGTTTTTTTCTTTCGAAATTCTTTTATAATTCCAGGGGCAACGCCGGGCACTTCAGCTAGTTATCAATAAGAACAAGATTAAATGTATGTTAAAAAAATAAGAAGATTTATTTTTTAGAACCGGAAAAATTGTGTCTTTTGATAAGATAAAAATTGTGTCTTTTGATAAAGTAAAAAAAAAAACACATTATTTAAAAATAAATTAATATATCAGTGAAGCATTATACTTAATTATGATTAATACTATTGCATTCAAATGTTAATTAAGTGTAAAGGCAAGAAGTGAGCTGTATAACACTTTAAGCTATCTAGATAAAGATAGGGGTTAATTAATGAAACGTAAATTGCGCATTTTTGCAGCTCAAGCATGATGAATGTTTAACATTTAAAGTTATTATTTTGACCGCTTCAAAATTAATTTGTTAGTTCTGAAAAGTAATCCATCTCCCAAAATGTATTCCAACTTTAGTAAAAAGTGTTTAAACTCAGTCCAAAAATACCTTTGTACCCATTTATGGGCTGCGGATTAAGGCAGGATGAACGCAAGAAGTGTTTATATTGAAACGTTTTTCTCCCGCTAAAATAGCGTATTGTTTAACAAAATGCGCCAAACTCAGTTTTTGCGAAGTTTCTGGTTGTACCTTTTTTGCAACATTCCCCCCCCCCCTACCCACCTTTCCTTAAAGAAACAATATCCTGAATTAATTACTAAATCTGTTTGCTAAACCAAGGATGTTGCGTTGTAACTTCCTTCATTTTAAAATGGCGTCATTGAAACAGGGATTAACGAACATTATTAAATAAGAACCGTATCTCCTTCAGATAATAATTAAATATTAGTCAAGCATAAAAATCTAAGCCTTTAAATGCATAAATGCAACCCTACGGCTGCATATTGCTATTGCAAATCTATAAGTTAGATGTTCTAAGGTACGAAAAATAAAACAAAAATCTGAACTTTCAAATTCTTCCGGTTATGAATGAAGCAGTGACTTTTTCACTCCAAAATGGAAATATGAATAGCTCCACCCACCTTTATAATAAAACAGCATTAAGCTAGAAACACCCTGTAAATGGACTATTAGTAAGATTAGCGCCTATCTTTATAGGTGGTGGGTTCTCCTAATATAGGATCTTCATAAAACATGAATGGTCAGACCGCAATCTTAATTGGTAGAATCTAAGCATATCAGGCAACTAACCCAGTTTTTACTTGACAAATGGTTCCCCTTTTACTACCCCCCCCCCTGCCCAGGTTAGTATCAAAATGCGTCAATTATCCATTTAAAGCTCTACACATGGACCCGCCGATACCCACTTAGATTCTGAAACCAAAATCTATCGCTTTCCAAGAATGAATTTTAATCTTTTCTATCAAATTTTTAAAGGATAATTAAAAATTTTCCTCAAAGAACTTTGTTGAAATTTATATTTAATATTTACCTACGTGGATTTAATGTTAAAATTTACTTAGTCGTCCTCGTATATATTAAGACAATAAAGACGACTTTCAATTTAAATTTTTGATTTTTATCAAGCTTTCAAACAGCATGGAATGGATACACATAAACGTGAAAGTGAAGCTGTCAACTAACAGCTTTTGTTTGTTTACTGGTAGTTTGAAAAAAGCTTGTTAGGGATCAAACCCTATAAGGTAGAAAAGTAGTCGATATTGTATTGCTATAAACGCCGACCAATATATTATGACGTCAAAATTTACATTTAAGGATGTCATGTATTAAAATCTGGATTGTGCCTACAGGGTTGACAGGTGTATAAACAGCATGCTGGGCGCGCAGATTAAAAGATCCAAGTTTGTCGGAGCACACGCGCAAAACATTCATTAATCCTCACATTGTTAGTTTAAAGTTAGAATTATGCATTTTCCTTATAATTCAAATATTCATCTCAGATTTTTTTAAATATAAAAATTAAATTTTTTTTGTAAAAGCAAAAAACCTTACTTGTGAAACTGAATGTTTTAGAAAAGGTAATTTAAAAAAGTAATGATACTTTTGAGAAAGAATGTTTTAAGAAATGTCTACAGAATAATAATGTTTCAGCTTTAGGATTGTTTGCTCCAGCGAGCAGGGACAGAGCATAACTTGCTCTAGGTGCAAAAAATAGATATTGTTATTCTTTACCTACTTTTTGATTCATACATATATCATACACAATGTTAGAAGTTAAATTAAATAAATTTGTTGTTAAGTTAATGCTTATTAAGATTAGTATGCATGACGTTTTATTTTAGGCATTTATCTTCCAACATGCCTGCATGCGTACATTGTACATGAACATGCGTACAGTGTACGCTAGTCGATACTCGTGCAGGGTATATGTATGATTCACCCGACCCTGCTCACCTTCGCCTTGTCCCTCATAGACCCCCTCCCCCGGACCATGATCTTGCATCCAGTCTCCGTCTCAAGCTGTTTCGTCGTCATTCCCCGGGGACCCAATATTCGTCCGACGAAATTAAACTAAAAGAAGGAGGAATTAATAACGAGGGATGGATGGATTACCTTTTTCTTGTCTCTCATGCTGCCCTTCCCTCGCACCATTACTTTACATCCAGTCTCCTGTTCCAACTGCTTGGCGGTGAGCCCCCTAGGGCCCAGAATACGACCAACAAAGTTAAACTGAAAAAATAAATATTCTGCAAATGAAGTGAAAAATTGTTTGTATAGATGTTGAAAGTTGACTGTGCAAATAGTTAATATTCTTGCCTTGTTTCTTGTGCGAAAGAAACCCAAGCATTGCAAAAAGATAACCGAGACTCCGTACATTTTTTTAAACCAATCCGTACATTTTTTTAAAGATCCGTACATTTTTTTAAAAAATCTGTACAATCAGCACAATTTTCGAAAAAAAACCCATTTTTGAAAAAAAAAAGAAAAAAAGGAAGGGGGGGGAAAAACCCCCCCCCCCCCCCCCAATTAATACGCCTCTGGAAATCACTTATGTTTAGTGACTGAAACGAGTGGGTGGCGCACCTAGCGCACCTTAACAAGGATCTGAATGCATTTACACTCAGTTCCTTTTCTACTTGAACCAGCTTTCTCATTCCCAGCTCATGCAGATGAGTCATCTCTTCTTTTTTATCTGTTAATGTATTACCTCCCCCCCTCTTATGTAAATTAACATCAACAGAACTTGGTTTGGCAGAGATACAATGAAAAATAAAACCTATTAATCAATCATCTTCTCCTCCCTCTCCCCCCCCCCCTGAAATCATCAATTATTTTGAATGAACCTCATGTAAAATGGAGAAGTCGTGGTAGAAGGAAAAGATGAACTTAGACATGTTTCAAAAATAAAAATAAAATTTTTATACCAATCTTTACAAGTGCAAGTGCAAACATTTACTCCGGTCAATATCCATATTAATGAAAATCGCGAATATCAGCATCCATTTTGCTAAAAATACGAATTCGGAATTTCAGCCTTAATATTAATAAAAATGCCAGCATTTATTTTTAATACCCAAAAAGATGTAAAGATTGGCGTGACTTAAAAAATATAGGATACCACAAACATGGATTGGGAAAGGGGGGGGGGGAGACAGTAAAAATTCCATACAAGAAATTGTGCAGTCTACCCTTAAATGAGTTGTATTATACCCAAAATTGTCGCTATTACAGTTCTGACTTTTACAGTCAGACCTGAGATTAAAAACTGAATGGAAAAGGTCTGGACTCTAGAGAGGGGGGGGGGGGTAGAAATAAAAAATAACCAAATTAGGATAAATAATGCAAGGTTCTAAAAATGGATTTTTGTGAAATTGCAACCGTAATCCTCAAATTTAAAATTTTCTACGGTGCCAACATTATCTTGCATAAATTGTGTAATTAGTGTTGAAATCCCTTTAATCAACCCTCTCCTACATCACGCAACCTCCTCCATGGAGGGAGAATCAACGAAAACATCTCGACAGCCCTGGGCACTGGCCTGAGCAATGCTAATTGTCGGGAAACTTAATATTCTGTGTTGATTGCGTGTCATTATCAATTTGGCGTATTTTTCTTACAAGCCATGAATCCGCAAAATGTTGCGTGAAAAATCCCTTCCCAGAAGCTTAAATAAAATTATATATTTGCGTTTGTAATTGACACATTAGCGCCCAGGATTTTAAATGGTCAGTGGTCTGGATGTTTTGCTCCTGATTTACCAAGAAATATATTAACATGGCTTTCAAGCCTCCTAATCCAGTTTTAACAGCCTGTTAATTAGGCAAAAAATGTGTGTACAAATATGATGCTCAGTCACTCTTGTGAAATATCAAAGCTATATGTTTCCGCCAGGGGGAATAAAATTTCCTGCGACAGTTAAATCATAAAAAATGTTTGACAAAAAATCCAGGGTGTCAAAAACCTGTTTAGCAGACAACAACCAAGCAGTAAATTAAAACAATAAATCAGCTCTCCGAATTAAAAATTAATTGAATAGTCCCTTAAAAAGACAATAAAAACTACATAAAACTTACAGAAAGGGAACATTGGAATTCAAGCAATTTACATTGAAAAAAAACATCTTATTTTTTTCTTTGAAAATTACAATATTGCAAAACTAGGAGTGAACTTTTGAAATTTAAAATTGCAAATATCCATGGATTTGATTCATTAAAGCCATTAACTCTTAGATAGATTCCAATATAAATGTCGACATGAATTCAGATCAAGTAATAGGGGAATAGTAATAGGGGAATTTGAGGGAGGAACATGGGGAAACAATTTTTTGAAAATATTTGATGGGGAATTTATTAAAAATAATTACTACGTTGGAGGTGCTCATGAGTAGTGTTGGTTAATCGTTATGAATTATTTTTAGAAATTTCTTTGCAAAACTTTAAAGATTTAAAAACGGTATTATGTTAAAGTATGTTAGAATAAACAATTTAAAATAAATTTGCTTACACAATGCTAAATTTTGACCTTAAAGAAATAAAAACAAAAAATTACCCAAAAATATCGTATCACTACTCATGAGTCATTAAATTAGGTTATCTTTTCAGTGTGCAAATTTTTTTTTAATGTTTCAATAATAAATATTTTTTTTGGGGGGGGGAGGGGGCGGTTTATTTTTTACCTCTGGATGATCTTTGACCGGAACATAAACCTTTTCTGTGTGAATTACTGGAGGACCATTTCCATCTGGTAATATTAGAGGCTCCTTCACGTAACCATTTATTTGGAACAAGTTACTCCGCACTTTACCAATTTCTGAAAACAAAAAATAATTAGTAAAATTATTTAAATTTTTTTGTTGGGTGGGTATGAACGGATAGTGAGAAAACTGAGGGTTAATGAAAATAAGAAGGGGAAAAGAATGTACGAGGATGGATATATGTTTTAACACTACTATTTATTTAACTAGATCTTGTATCAACATGGAGTCAGAGAATTTGTTGAAAATTCACAACAAGTACAGGGTTTCCAGTAACATAAATCTCAAATCAAAAATATTTAAAACTTGTATTTCGACAAAGTATATGAACATATACTTTTTAAGATACTAGTTTGGGAAACCAGCGTTGCCCAGGTTACTTATAGTTACTCCCGCCGTTTACTCGCACTTGGTCTTAAATTACGATTTTTACTATTTTTCCATAAAAAAGTCGACCCACTTAACTTAGAATCTCAAAACCAAACTAAGAACATTTCCGTGGTTCTCCCGAGTTCCCCAAACTAAATTTGAGGCAAATCGGCTATTAGGTTTCTAAGTTATGATCGGACTTACGAGCTATATAATCAAAGAAACAGAGATTACAACTTTATTCTGAATAAGATATAAAGCTATGGAATAAGAAGGCTCCATATTTCTCATGTCGGCTTAATACAAAGTAATTTTCATTTCATATTTTACTATGAAATAATTTAATTTTAATAAATGAAAAGCAGAATTAAATTAAATGAAAAAATGTAGTTCAAAGGATATCTTGTTAAAACATGGTGCGTAACTTTGATTGCAAGAAGTTAAGGGCGTTGCAAACATCATTTTTTAACTCTTTCTTTCTTCGGCATAATTAAAGTTGCAATTCTCTTTATTCTGTTATGTTTTGATGCAAAGAAGTCACGTGATGGTACGGTTGGTTTCTCGCAGTTCACCGGAAAATAATAAACCTTGAGATTGGGTAAGGAGTAAGGAGTAAGGACAAAGTAAGAAGTAGTTAAGAGAAAGATAAGAAAAAAGCATAGCAAAAGTGTATATACCAAATAAGAGGGAGAGCACTCTAAAATGGAACAAAATCTGTGGGATCATTTTTAAACAAGGAATGAGATTAGAAAATTTTATTTATCTTTTGAATCTTAAGAATCATTCCAGACAATAAAGGGCGAGATTATTCAACCAACCATCCCTTTATAAATATATGCCACCATGAAATAAGGACACAGACAAACGATTCACACACACACACAAACTATCTGACATTCAGGGGTTTATATATTCTCGAAAAATCATTTCTCCCTCCCCCCCTTTTGGAAAATCATTTTTCCCCCAAAGTTTTATGGTCTATAGGCTGAAATGAGGATAATAAATAAATGGTTGGGTAAAATCAAAAGAATGAAAAAAGTTGCCTTTTAATGTCCAATTTCATTACTTTTCCCAAATCATCCAAAATATCAAATGAATTTCAAGTTTACAGTGCTTTAATAAAAGGGAAATTAGAGGGGGGGGGGGGAATAACCATAAGATCAAAGTGATCCCCCCAAAGCCCGGGGCTCGATGAGAACCATACAGAAGCTAGATGTAATTACTGACCTACCAATGATAAAGATAATAAATATTGTTGAATATTTACATATTTATGACAATATTATCATAATATATCTTGATATATCTAGGAAGTACAGGATATATTATGATAAGCTCAGATAAGTTACATATATATTTTGGGTCAAATTCAAACATTGACAACATCTTTGAGAATTATGTAGTTTCAGAATATAAGGCGGTATACACAAGAAATTCCAATATTTTTCTTTACATAAATGTATACTTCAATGTCTGGGAAGAATGAAAACAAACTTAGTGCTGCTTTGACAGAGTTTTAATAATATACCTCCCATACACTAAGATACAGGGTGACCAAAACTTTTTTGAACATAACAAATCCGTACAATCCGTACAATTTTAGGGTTAAAAAAAATCAATCCGTACAATCCGTACAATCCGTACATTTTGGCCACCCTGAAGATATGGTGTGTTTCTTCTTTTGTAGTAAGGCACACAAGACTATTCATCCCCCCCGGAGTTATGGAAAGCATAAAAACTTGCACTTGTGCGTTTAGAACACATTTAAGGAGGTAGTACTTCAGTATGGATGGTATATGTTGAACCTATTTCAAGAGTCGTGAGAGAAAACTGGCTCAATATCTCAGATATGAGTGACGTAGAATATGTAACTGACGGGAGGGGGGAGAGGGAGGAGGTGGTGAGGGAGGACTTTTAAGGGATGAGAGCAGAAATGAAGGGGATGGATGAGGGATTATGGATAAGTAACGGGGATGTACGATGGACTAGGATAAAGGGGAATAGATATGAGGGGATTGATGAGGAAAGGGGAATGGATGAGTGAGAAATGAGATAAAGATGAGTGCAAGATGGACAATAGATGATATAGGGATAGATATTGATTAGGGTGGGAATGAATATGTGAGGAGGATGAGTTCAAGAGCGATAAGGGAAGAGGATGAATGGGGAAAGGGGATGGATAAGAATGGGGGGGGGGAGGAAAATGAGGATAAGGGATAATGGGTGAATGGCAATGAGAAGAGTATGAATGAGGGAAGGGGAATGGATGAGAAAGGGATTAGTTTGGGATGGATGAGGAAAGAGGAATGGATGAGTTTGTAAGGAATAAGACAAGGGAATTTATGAGAGAGGGATGGTGGGAGAGATGAGGGTTATAATGAATGAGGGATGAATTGATAAGGGATGAATTGTTCTAATAATGAGTGATCCTTTACAGGCAGAACAGCGTACACAACAAATGCATGAAGTCGTATTAGAGCGTAACCTCCCACTAACAAATATACACAATTGCACCGAATCTTAAAATAGATTCAGTTCAAATATTTAAAGCGATGTGTACAAATCGATTAATCACGAATTTATCAAATTCCATTCTTACAGTTCACGGGTTTATCTGTATAGTGTATAGAGGGAATAGAGGTGATGCCTTAAAAGGGCTTTTTCCACTTTGACACACACA